>NC_142812.1:48316684-48537627 GCF_049724085.1 Artemia sp. Qi Xiang Cuo
AAGTAGTAAACAAACGAATTTTGCAAAGATTAGTAAAATTAATGATAAATTAATTCTAGAAACAAAGAATAAGAAGAAGCTTAAGAATATCATCATAATCCTCGTTTTTCACGCAGTAGCCCAAGATATTGTAAAACATGGAGTAATAATCAAGCATAAAAATTCATTGCTATCTAGCCATGTTACATGGAAGATTTTTATGAAATTAGACCCCAAACCTTTTGAGACCTTGCTTCAACAAGTAACAAGACTCGAAAAAAAACGAATGAACTCAAAGAATCGATATTTCAATTTCTAAGATCGTCCAAAGGATTACAGGCCAATAAAATAATGCACAGTAAAGATAATAAAGAGTTTCCAACTTCAATTGTCCCCAAACTAAAATCAAAATTCGTAATAGATGACTTTGATGAAAAAATGGCAGAAATTGACATGGCACTTGGGACGAGCACCAAGGAAGACAGAGGAAAAGATCAGCGGATAATATTGAATACTTATCGAGAGACTCTACTGCGATGAAATCCACACAAAACCATAAATTACTGACTTCAAGGAAAATAAAACCTTATGATGGAAATTACGCAAGGATAAACGAACAACCACTACCCAATCTAAATGAGAAACACTTCCAAAATTTTCAAATCATCAAGCCTTCTTAATATTAAATAGACAAAGACTACAAGCCTTATTTGAATAATTTAATAGGGAAATACAAAAATTTAAACAAAGTACCACGAAGATTTTTGAAGTACTCTTTCGAAAAAATAAATACCGCAATTCTACAGGCCTCATTCCCATCATCGGAGAACTCGCCTCCCGCCTTTTTAGTTTGACAACGGAGGAAGACCTAAACAGCCTGAGGGAAATAGAAAAAATTTGAATAATGCCATGAACGTAACATTACACGCTCAGAAGATACAAGCCAGTGCAGAAAATTACCAGAGAGATAAAATTGAAATTATATCCAAGAAAATCTCAAAAACTGTAAACGTAAGAAATTATGTAACGAATGAAGTGGACCGCATGGTGACAGACACGAGCCTGACCATGGTATCACTCGATACAAATATCATGTCACTACAAAATCTTGTGACAGATGTTATTAAGTTCGAGTTTGCATTATTTGCCCTCACGGGAAGAACTTTGTCTTACGACCCAGAGATCCTTCTAACCTAAAAAGTTTGTTAGACGAAATAAAACGGAGCTAACTATATTCTATATTTTATAGAAGAAGAAGCGGAAAACAACTTAGCTGTTTACAATTATTGAAAAGACGCCTACAAAAGATCCTCAATATCAAGTATTTCGAATCCAAGGGACCTACTCAAATAAAAATTTTACTTCTTGATGAATGCAGAGCCCCCAAAATTTGCTATAGCCTTGAAAAAAATCCCCAATTTGTCAAATATTTGTACGATATTCTGCATTGACAGGGAGATATTTGTACATGATCAAAATATCAGAAGTCAAAATGTCCTTTAGCCTGTTTGAATAGCTTAGTTTAAGCAGCAAAATTTTCATGATGAGAATAAAGGATGTATTTGACGTCATTTCCACGATGTTCTGCATCGACCTCGATATTCTGCATCGACTTCATCAACAGGGAATCACCCTTGTGTTTTGTTTTCATCTGCTTGCATAATTCACTATAAGCTTTATCAAAGATGAGCGTACTGTCCTACCTGTCAAATTTTAACTCAGCACTATAGTTCAATTAATAATACACTTGAAAAACGAAAAAAACAGAAAATTTTGACTCTAACGTTGCAGAGCGCATATTTGAAAACTCAGACCATACTAGTTTGTTTAATCAATCTAGCCAATTTCGCATGACAAAGGTATTGTCCAGCACTACAGAGAAACTGTTGAACTTAATAAATACAAACATTTAGGTATAGCTTTATACAGAGATTCCGGTGATTTAAGAATAAGCGAGTCATTTTTCGGCTTTCTGAAAATAAAAGCTGATACTTTATTACTCCCTGAAATAAACCTTAAACCCCTTTTCCAGTCATATAATAAAACACGTAAACAGCCCCTTGGGTCTCAAAGAGTTTCTGCAAGAAATACAATAATTGGCTTTAAAACAAGTTTGCGTAAATATGTTGCCGCTAAAAACAAGAAACGTGGTTTGAACTACGATATTCTGCATCAACTGGCATCTTTTTGTTTCTGTTTGTTTTTCTGCTCAGCTAGCTGGACACTGGAAAATCATATAGACCTATTTAACGGCACATCTTGAAGAAAGTAACTAGATCTAGTCTCTTTTTCAATTACAAAAAAAAAGTTTTAAAAAGAATTAGTTTTACAAAAAATTACATGTTCATGTGTAGACTTTATTAATGACGTCATAACCGTAGACTGTAAATATATATAACGTAATAAGTGAATGCAATGTTAAAAACCCTTATCTTATTGACAAGACATTATAAGAAATCCATAATGGATTAATATAAGTCGTTATAATTTGGGACTAAGTAAGTTGCATCGAATATAGCTGAAACCTAGGAAAGAACAAACCACGGCACATAGTAACTAAAATTTAAGATAGTACAAGTATGTTTTTCATAGTAAAGAACAAACTAAGTTCTAACAAAGCTATTAGTAAAGAAGATTGCTGCCATTTAGATGTCGAAGGTAGAATAGCTAATGCAGTAGGGGTTTTTTACTGGTGAAAAAAAATTGGAAGAATAGGAATGTAAGTCTTTGAACCAAGTCTTCGGCCTAAATGATATTAAATTAACCAAGAGTATTTTTGATAGTTAGATAAGACCACTGCTTTTCATGGAAAAGGAAGAGTTAGATTATTTCAAGTGTTTTGTCATGGTTTACCATGTCACTGTTACTCTTGATGTTTCAAAGCTCATTTTGGATCTTTTTCATTGATTTGCAAGAGTTGGACTATTTCAATAGTGTTTTCTCGTGGTTTACCTTGTCACCGTTACATTCTCTCGATGCTTTGAAGTTCATTTTGGATTACTTTCATTGAAATGTAAGAGTTGGAATATTTCATTTGTTGTGGTTTACCTCGTTACTGTTACATTCTCATGATGTTTCAAAGTTCAGTTTAGATTTTTTCTTTCCTTGAAATGTAAGAGTTGGAATATTTCAGTAGCGTTTGTTGTGGTTTATCTAGTCACTGTTACATTCACTGTTCCTTATCACTGATACATTCTCTTGATGTATCAACGTTCATGATAGATTTTTTGTTGTTGTTGAAATGCAAGAGTTAGATTATTTTAGTTGTGTTTTGTCGTGGTTTACCATGTCACTGTTGCATTCTCTTGATGTTTCAAAGTTCATTTTGAATTTTTTTCATTGAAACGAAAAAGTTAGAAAATTTCAGTAGTGTTTGTTGGGGTTTACCTAGTCCCTGTTACATTCTGATGTTGTTTCAAAGTTCGTTTTGGTTTTTTTTCCTGGAAATGTAGGAGTTGGAATATTTAAGTTCTGTTGCCTCGTGGTTTACATTATCATGTTTGTACTTCTTTACAATGTTGATTCTAAATTTTCATGATTTTTGTGAATTTATTTGGGAATTTTTTCATTGAAATGGATGAGTTAGATTATTTCAGTAGTGTTGTCATGGTTTATCTTGTCAATGTTACATTTTCTTGATGTTTCAAAATTCATTTTAGATTTTTTTGTTGAAATGTCAGAAATAGATTACTTCAATAGTATTTTATACTGGTTTACCTTGTCACTCTTACATTCTCTTGATGTTTCAAAATTCATTTTGTTTTTTTTCCGTTGAAATGGATGAGTTGGTTTATATCTGTGGTGGTTTGTTGTGGTTTATCATATATCTGTTACATTTTCTTGATTTTTCAGAGTTCATTTTAGATTTCATTCGTTGAAATACAAGAGTTGGAATATTTCAGTAGTGTTTTGTCGTGATTTACCTTGTCACTGTTACATATTCTTGATGTCTCAAAGATCATTTTGGACTTTTTTTCGTTGAAATGTAAGTGTTGGAATATTTCAGTTATGACTTTGTTATGGTTTACCTTGTCACTGTTGCATTCTCTTGATGTTTCAAAGTGCATTTTAGATTTTTTTTTTCATTGAATTGTAAGAGCTAGAATATTTCAGTACTGTTTTGTCATGGTTTACCTTGTCACAGTTACATTCTCTTGATTTTTCAAAGTTGATTTTGGATTTCTTTCATTGAAATGCAAGAGATGGAATATTACAGTTGTGTTTTGTCGTGGTTTTACCTTGTCACTGTTGCATTCTCTTAATGTTTAAAAATTAATTTTTGATATTTTTTTGTTGAAATGTAGGAGTTGCAATATTTCAATAGTGTTTTGTCATTGTTTACCTTGTCTTCGTTACATTCTCTTGATGTTTCAAAGTTCATTTCGATTTTTTTTTATTGAAATGTAAGAGTTGAAATATTTTAGTAGTGTTTGTCGTGTTTTACCTTGTCACTGTTATATTCTCTTGATGTTTCAGAGTTCATTTTGTTTTTTTGAAATGCAAAAGTTGGAATATTTCAGTAGTGTTTTGTCGCGATTTACCTTGCCGCTGTTTCATAGGTTAGGTTATAATAGGTTAGGTTAGGTTAGATTAGGTTAAGTTAGGTTAGCCTACGTACGCACGCGTAAGTAGGCTAACCAAACCTAACTTATCCTAACCTAATCTGCATTTCGGGCCGAGGAGGCCTATGAAGGTCCGGAGTCCCGGAGGGCCTGGGGACCTTTTTGGGGCCCGGGGGGCCTCTATTGCCCAGGGGGCCTTTGGGGTCTGTAAGGGCCCTTTGGGGTTGTCACAGGGGACTTGATAACACTATTCAAGTAATAGTTGTGTTTTATACCGAACAAATTCGAGAGCCGCCTTAATATAAACATAATATGTATCTCTTAATAGGAGTTAGCATTCCATTTTTGTTTCTGCATTTCAAATTTATCTTGTCTCATGGAGAAATTTTTTCAATCAGTTATCTTTTGTTGTCTATATTTTCAATTTTTTTGAGGTTTCAAGTAAAATATATCCACCTGAGTTAAAGCTAGAATCCTTGTAATGGAAATGGCAAATATGGCCATTTTCTAGATTTAGAGATTAATGTGGCACCTAATATTACAATAATTTTTAAAATATACAATAAAACATATGATTTTAATTTTGAAATAGTTAATTTTCCATTTCCAAAAAGTAATATTCATTCGAATATAACATATTCATCGTATTTTTTCCCAACTATTTAGATATGCAAGAATTTGAACTAATTACATCGATTTTAGAAATAGATGTATGTTACTTAGCAAGAAGCTAATCGTAAGAGGTTTTTCCGCCAATAAACTTGATTGGTAATTTAAAAAGCTTTGTTTTAAGTATAATCAGCTTTTACAAAAGTATAATAAAAGTTATCAAGAAATCTTGAATGATATTTTACGGTAACTTGTTGAAGGAATCTGGTTTATCTTCCCGGTAGTTTATGGTTGGTTGCAACACATGTGGTAAAGATCAAGGTTTGATATTTGGAATTTAATTCTTAGAATTTTAGTTAGAGTGAAATTGTTCCAGGGGGAGGACTAGTGCTATTTATATATTTGTGTTTAAATCGGCTGAAGATTTGGCTCTCAGTGTTAGTTGAAGGTTAGTTAAGGATGCTTGAAAAAAATTTTCTGGGTTATATATTTTTATTTTTTGTATATTTAGGATTTTGTTTATGTTTATTCCATAGGTCTCACTACATAGGGGTATGACAGATTAAGACATGGCGCGCTCATATTGCCTGGGTAATGAAATACAAACGCTGAAACCTTTTTAGGCAATAAGTTTTCATCTGATGAGCCCCAATATGTGGTGATCACCTTGGGAATATAATGCTTTTGTAGATTTAAGGTGCTGTAGCTTGGTTTCGGAACATTGACGTATATTTATTGATGCTGATTTTGTTCTATTTTGGACTTGATTTTCGGATTTTCGGATTGGATATACTGCTTTGTCCTGGGGAACTGGATGGATGAGTAGGGTCTAGACCTTGTTCAAGTGCTCATTTATTTCAGTTACTAAAGTAAGAAAACAGTTTTTTTTTTTTTTTTTTTTTTTTTTTTTTTTTTTTAGCAAAGTAATTACCGTAATACACTATAGTATTCCAACCGGATGTTCTCATTCAAGAAAATAATTTCCTTAGCTGATGATGTAACCTTGTTATCATAGTAGTCCAACCAGATGCTGACATCCAAGAAACATCCAGCAACTGTTGTTGACATCCATGATAGTGAGAAAAACCCTGAAAAAACATTCCCAGTGAGAAAAACCATTAGACTCGATAATCCAGAAATTGTTGATGTGAAATTCTGTTGACATCCAAGAAAAGAACAAGTAAATTGATCAACACACATAACGATCAAACAATAACCAGATGCCTATATCCATCAATTGTTAGTGTGAACTAATGTTTGCATCCATCGAACAGTGAGAAAAACCATGAAAAAACATTCTCAGTGAGAAAAACCATGAAAACATGCATAAATTATGTACTGTCAGGACTGGTACCCCTTTCCCTACTGCGACACATATAGGTAAAGATTAACGTATGATATTTGGATTTTACTTCTTAGAATTTGTTTGAAAGTGAAAATGTTCTGGGGGATGGCTAGTGATATGCAATTATTTTAAGTTAAAGTGGCTGAGGGTTTGGCTCTCAGTGTTAAATGAAGATTGGTTAAGGATACTTGGAAAAAAAAATTTCGGGGGTATTTTTTATATTTTTGGGGTATTTTGGATTTTGTTTATAGTTATTCCATAGGTGTTACTACATAGGGGTAAGTCAGATTATGGCATGGCGCACCAATTTTGCCTGGGTAATGAAATTTAAGCACCGAAAACCATTTAGGCATTGAACTTTCATCTGAGGAGCCCTAATATGTGGTGATCACCAGGGGAATATAATGTTTTTTAGGTTTAAGGTGCTATAGCATGGTTTTAGAACATTGACCTATGCTTATTGGTGTTGATTGTGTTCTATTTTGGACTTGATTTTCGGATTATCGGATTAGATATACTAATTTTGTCCTAGGGAACTGGATGGATGAGTAAGGTCTAGACCTTGTTCAAGTGCTCATTTATTTCAGTTACTAAGATAGGAAGACAGTTTTTTTTTAAGCCAAGTAATTACCGTAATACATTATATTAGGTAACGTGGCCGAGCGGTCTAAAGCACTGGCTTAATTACGCCAGTCTCTTCGGAGGCGTGGGTTCAAATCCCATTGCTTCCAAAATTTTTTAATCCAAAGCAAACAAATTATTTGTTTAAAAATGACAAACATAAGTTTGAAATATTTTTTTTGATGAGAAACCAAAAGTTAGTACCCGTGCGTTCTGATTTTTTGCATCAATAATTACTTTACTGAACATTATTGAAACGATCATCCTTCTATTTGATAAACATCAAATGGTTATTTCTTCAAAGATTACTGAAAATAAGGGTATGTTGAAATGAATCGTCAAGGAGTCAACGTTGCCATATCCCAACTAATATTGATTAAATGAGATTGACACCACTTGCAGATCAGCTTAGATTAGTTTCCAATTTCCTAATCATCATCGGCAAAAAATTCAGAATACTATAGTTAGTTCACAGTTAAACAATGGGAAATAGTTGATTCTCGTTTTTTTTTAAGAATTTTAAATCCCACCTTCTCTCCTCTCAGTGCCACTAACATTAAAATAAAAACTACTTTTAAACAATACAAATATCTAAATGCCACCTACACTACATTTTACTAAAATTAGCAGCCAAAGAGTGGTCTTCGCATTATTGTACTTTTACTAAAATAATTTTTAATTTTTATTAACGATAAAATAAAATGCTCTCCTGCAGAGAGGATGTTCCCCCTCCACAGAAAGTCCCGCTTGCGGAGGCCATTTACAACAACAGACAAAATTTTCTCAAATTCCAATTCTGCAAAGAAGCCACAACTAAAAATAAAAAAATATAAAAAAAATATCCCAATAAAAAATAAATAAAAAAAACAAAAAGAAACCAAAAAAAAACTCTTTAATATTATCATTTCAGCTTATTTTTACAACACACAAAAATAAACAGACTAATAATTACGAAAAACAAATAAGCCGAAATGACCATCAAACCCCATTTTTAAACTTCATTTTTTTCCTTTTTTCCTATTTTCCTTTTTTTTCCCTTTTTTGGCTGCTAATTAAAAAAAACTATTATCAATAATTTTCATTAAACTACCTTACTGGCAACACGGTTTTCTCAATCACTGACACAAAAAACTATCTCTTACCAATATAAAGCTCAAACTCTCTGCTGCACTACTTACTTTCTCAATCTTTTTTCCACCTACCATATTTACAAATAATTCATAATTCAAAATCAAAAAAATACTCTCTCCACTCTTTTCTTATCTTCAATTCTTCCATTTTCTTCTCAATTAAACTCTTAAAACCCTCTAGACACACTACTTTCTTTCTTTTCCTTCTACTGAAAACATAATGACACATATTTTCAATAATATAACACAGAGAATTTTTCTTTTTCACTTCCAAATCCGAATTTATGTCAAATTTCACCAGCTTCTTCTTTTCTTCATCACTTTGAACTTTAATTTTGCACTTTTCACTTAAATCAAAAACAAACTGAAAAGTTCCCTTACTTTCATTACACTTGATAAACTGGTGGTCTAAACCATCTTCCACTACTTCAAAACAAAAAGAGCATTTTTTATCTTCATTTCTAAGGAAACGTGACACTCTATTTTGGTAAGGCAAAATCATGTGTATGACTTGAAACATAAGCTCTCTCACTTTTGGTTCCATGGGGAAAATATGTAAATTTCTAAAGGCATTTTCAAAAATTACAAATAGTTCTTTTTCTTTTACATGATATCCTTTATTTTCCTCTCCGGGAGTTAAAATCCTGGTTATGTCAGTTTTTATTTCTCTACTATCTGCCATAAGAAGCCCCTTCTCTTGCAGTTGCTTTAATATCGAGAAAGAACCTTTCATGAAAACTGGGACGTTTGTGTTTGAATTTGTTGGACTAGGATTGCTTAGAAGGGGAACCAACTGCTCTCTGGTCATTTGAATTTGTTCTTGTGGTCCATTTAAAAATTCAAGTGTCATTCTAGCAAGCATATTTTGGCAACTACCTAAAAATCTTCAATTTTTTTTCATAAGTCTGACAAGTGTGACACCGTGATTGCAGTACTGATGTATTTGAAAATGATTTCCTTCTCATAAATAGTTTGTTTTTCCCAAAAGTATGGCTCTTAACAAATATTCTCAAACTTTTGACCCATCTAATTTGTTTTTCAGGCCTGAATATACCAGGATGCCAATTTATAATTTTTAGTTACAAAAGTTTTTTGACCACATCAGTTTTATTTAAAATTAGCCATGAAAATGATCTCTGCATTTTCCAGTGCCAAGCTAACTGAGGAGAAAGAGAGAAAAAAAGATAACACCCTTTCCATGGGGAATGCCTAGGACTGTTGTAAGTCAGTCGTCAGGCTCAAGCAGCACCCTAGATGGAGTAAGGAAATTCACACCATCGATGGCCGTAGACCTTATTCTAAAGAGCACAGAATAGAACGTACAAAAGGATTTAGAGAAAGCTAAGGAAAATGAAAAAGTGCAAAACGACCTTGAAGAGAAAAATGGAACGAATCAACTAAAGAAACCAGAGGAAGTCCAGAAGAGAAATCAGAGACCCCCTACCACCCAAAAACCATCTGAAGGGGTTAAAAATCGAGGAGGAAAGATACAAACACCAAAAAGGACCCTCAGCGAAGTATTCATCGGTGGTAATGAAAACAACCAAGTAAAAGAAGGAAAAATAGAAGGAACAGAAAACAAAACCAAGTCAAACAAAGGAAAAGGAAAGAAATAAAAAGAAATAAAAAAATAAAAAAGTAAATTAAAAAAGGCCGAATATATTTTTTGTCAGTTTTAGAATTTTAGAATGAATTTAACAATTGGAACCCTGAACTTAAACGGGCTAAAGCAAAAAAAACGTCAGGAAGTCTTTACGAAGCATCTGAAAGCATCAGGTTTTGATATATTAGCAGTCCAGGAGGTTGACACTTCTCGTGTCTGTGGAAAAGAGGCAAGTGGTTATGCATTTCTCTCAACAAGTGGATCTTTTGACACAGGTTTTTTCTTAAAGCAGGATATTGCAGTGGAGTGGGAGAGCTTCAAATTTGAAGAAGATGGAACCGTATGTAGCATCCAGATTGAAAACATCACGCTCATAAAGGTGCACATGCCTTCGGGAAGTAATAATATCAAATCAGAGTTGATTTTATTCAGAATATCACACCAAGATACGTCCCTGTAACTGGATATAAATTATTGATGGGAAAATCAATTGCGAAGCCAGAGAAGAGGATGTGCAAACAAGAACGGGGACGAGTCTCAAAAAGAGAATAAGTGAAGATCTAAAAAGCTTGG
Source organism: Artemia sp. Qi Xiang Cuo (assembly GCF_049724085.1). NCBI lineage: Eukaryota > Metazoa > Arthropoda > Branchiopoda > Anostraca > Artemiidae > Artemia > Artemia sp. Qi Xiang Cuo. Next base: position 48,327,107 of record NC_142812.1, read on the forward strand.
TAAAAGCATAAGATTTAACAGACATGTGGATTCTAAAGAAAAAGAATGAGTTTTCTTTCACCCGAATCGGAAACCAAGGAGCAAGTAGAATCAATAGAATTTTCATATCCAAGAACATGGAAAAGTCTGTAAATTCCATTCAGCATGAGCACGTTTTATTCTCTGATCATTACGCGGTCCGAGCAAGTATAGGGGATGTAAATAGGAAAACAAGTTTCGGGAGAGCTCCGTATTGGAAACTACACCCTGATACTATCAAGGATAAAGGAAACAAAGAAATAATCTGATAAAACATCCGTAAAATACTCACAGAACGACAACAAGACAAAAGCCACCTAACATCATGGATTAAATTTAAAGAACAGATCGTAAATTTTCTAAAATACCTTCAAAAGGAAAGCGAAAGAGAGCGGTTAGCCCACGAACGATTTTTAAGAAAAGTCCTTAGCAAACTGAAAGATGAAATAGACCAAAATATGGGTGATCCGATTTTTGAATACCATGAAATAAGGCGACAATTAAAGAAAATCAAGCAGAAAAAAATTGAAAACTGGACAGTAAAAAATCTTTTAAACAATTTATATGAGGGAGAACAAATAAGCCTGGCGACAATCTTGAAAGCTAAAAGGGAACGAGAAGAAAGCAAAATTGACAGAATAAAAATATATGATTGAAAGATAACAGATGATCACTAAAAAAAAACACGGTATACGGTTTCTTCTCAGAGTTATATAAATTGAAAGAAGGAGCAAGAGAGGCAAATGCTTTTGTTAATTTTGAAGTGAAGCGAAAGGTTTCAAAGGACGAGAATGAAACTTTAAGTCAGCCCATAACTGAAGATGAACTAAAACAAACTTTAAGTTCTACTAAAACAGGGAAAACCCCAGGAAGAGATGGTTAAGCTACGATTTTTACAAAGTGATTTTCAGTGAAATCTCGGAAATCATGTTATCAGCAATGAACAAGATGATGCGTAAGCGGGGAAACCGGATCAGACCCTAGCGATCATCACATTAGTGCCAAAAAAGGAAGACATACAACATATCGAGAACTGGAGGCCCATCTCTCTACTTCCCTCTGATACCCGATTATGTTCTAGAGTACTCATGAACAGACTCAGAAGGCTGATGGAAAAGATTCTGGGTGAGACCCAACATGGGGGCATAAAGGGTCGAAAAGTCCAACATATTCTTGCAATTTTACGGAACTTGTTCCTTAGAAGAGAAGAAATATCGGAAAGTGATCTCAAATGGGTTTTAACATGCGTTGATTTAATCAAAGCTTTCGACTCGTTAGTCCGGGAAGTCCTATGGGAACTGATGACGGTGAAGTATTCGTTTTGTGGTGAATTTGTCGTTTTTTACAAGAACCTATACCGTGGCGCAGTGGCGAAAGTGGTCGTAAACGGAAGCCTCACTGAGAAATTCCCCCTTGAACTATCCCTCCGGCAAGGTGACCCAAGCTCTTCATTTCTGTTCGAGATCTATCTCAACCCGTTGATAAAATACATAGAAGCCAGAATAACGGGTATCAGAGTACTGCCAACTTTAGTTCTCAAGTCTGAGGCTTTTGTGGATGATGGGAATTTCTTCGCCAATGGAGTGAGTGAAACTAAAACAGTAATGCGGGGCCTAGAATAGCACGAGAAAAAATTTGCCGTCAGGACTCCCATGAAAAAGAGTAAGATCCTCCCGTTAAAAAAAAGCGCAAAAGCGAGTTGGATTAGGAGCTTGGAAAAGGAAACTTGACTGGAAGTCAGTCCTACAGTAAAGACACTTAGCGTGGAGTTTTCAGTCAAAGGAAATTGCTGGCAGAACGCACGGGAAAACAAAATACTCGAGATTCAGTATTATCTGTGTGGGAAAGATAGAGGCAGGAATCTTTCCTTGCTCCAGAGATCAACTTTCGTCAACATGTATAGTGTATCAAGAATACTTTATCTGGCCCTAGCAATACCCCTCCCGGAACCTATAGCAAAGAAAATTGAAACCTATATGTGGTTTTTTATATGGAGCGGTAAGCTAGAAAAACTGAGCAAGAAGTAACTCTTTTGCCCAAAGGAATCGGGAGGTCTAGGAGTACTGGATTTTAGAAAAGTGTGCCAAAATATGCTTGCTAGAATGACACTTGAATTTTTAAATGGACCGCAAGAATACTTTCAAATGACCAGAGAGTGGTTGGTTCCCCTTCTAAACAATCCTAGTTCAACAAATTCAGACACAAACGTCCCAGTTTTCATGAAAGATTCTTTCTCGATATTAAAGCAACTGCAAGAGAAAGGGCTTCTTATGGCGGATAGTAGAGAAATAAAAACTGAGATAACCAGCATTTTAACTCCCGGAGAGGAAAATAAAGGATATCACGTAAAAGAAAAAGAACCATTTGTAATTTTTGAAAATGGCTTTAGAAATTTACATTCTTTCCCCATGGAACCAAAAGTGAGAGAGCTTATGTTTCAAGTCATACACATGATTTTGCCTAACCGAAATAGAGTGGCACGTTTCCTGAGCAATGAAGATAAAAAATGCTCTTATTGTTTTGAAGTAGTGGAAGATGGTTTAGACCACCAGTTTATCAAGTGTAATGAAAATAAGGGAATTTTTCAGTTTGTTCTTGATTTAAGTGAGAAGTGCAAAATTGAAGTTCAAAGTGATGAAGAAAAGAAGAAGCTGGTGAAATTTGACATAAATTTGGATTTGGAAGTGAAAAAGAAAAATTATCTATGTTATATTATTGGAAATATGTGTCATTATGTTTTGAGTAGAAGGAAAAGAAAGAAAGTGGTGTGTTTAGAGGGTTTTAAGAGTTTAATTGAGAAGAAAATGGAAGAATTGAAGATAAGAAAAGAGTGGAGAGAGTATTTTTTTCATTTTAATTATGAATTATTTGTAAATATGGTGGGTAAAAAAAAGAGAGTGAGAAAGTAAGTAGTCGAGAGAGTTTGAGCTTTATAGTGGTAAGAGATAGTTTTTTGTGTCAGTGAGTGACAAAACCGCGTAGCCAGTAAGGTAGTTTAATGAAAATTATTGATAATAGTTTTTTTTTTAATTAGCAGCCAAAAAAGTGAAAAAAATTAAAATAGTAAAAAAGGAAAAAAAAAGGAAATTTAAAAATGGGGTTTGATGGTCATTTCGGCTTATTTGTTTTTCGTAATTATTAGTCTGTTTATTTTTGTGTGTTGTAAAAATAAGCTGAAATGATATTGTTAAAGAGGTTTTTTTTGGTTTCATTTTGGTTTTTTTATTTATTTTTTATTGGGATATTTTTTTATATTTTTTATTTTTAGTAGTGGCTTATTTGCAGAATTGGAATTTGAGAAAATTTTGTCAGTTGTTGTATATGGCCTCCGCAAGCGGAGACTTTCTGTGGAAGGGGGACGTCCTCTCTGCAGGAGAGCATTTTATTTTATTGTTAATAAAAACTAAAAATCATTTTAGTAGAAGTACAATAATGTGAAGACCACTCTTTGGCTGCTAATTTTAGTAAAATGTAGAGTAGGTGGCATTTAGATTTTTGTATTGTTTAAAAGTAGTTTTTATTTTAATGTTAGTGCCACTGAGAGGAGAAAAGGTGGGATATAAAATTCTTAAAAAAAAATGAGAATCAACTATTTCCCATTGTTTAACTGTGAACTAACTACTCTATTCCAAATTTTGTGCCGATGATGATGAGGATATTGGAAACTAATCTAAGCTGATCTGCAAGTGGTTTCAATCTCATTTAGTCAATATTAGTTTGGATATGGCAACGTTGACTCCTTGAAGATTCATTTCAACGTACCCTTATTTTCAGTAATCTTTGAAGAAATAACCATTTGATGTTTATCAAATAGAAGGATGATCATTTCAATAATGTTCAGTAAATTAATTTTTGATGCACAAAATCAGAACGCATGGGTACTAACTTTTGGTTTTTCATCAAAAAAATATTTCAAACATATGTTTGTCATTTTTAAACAAATAATTTGTTTGCTTTGGATTAATAAATTTTGGAAGCGTTGAGATTTGAACCCACGCCTCCGAAGAGACTGGCGTAATTAAGCCAGCGCTTTAGACCGCTCGGCCACGTTACCTTATATAATATATTACGGTAATTACTTGGCTTAAAAAAAAACTGTCTTCCTATCTTAGTAACTGAAATAAATGAGCACTTGAACAAGGTCTAGACCTCACTCATCCATCCAGTTCCCTAGGACAAAATTAGTATATCCAATCCAATAATCCAAAAATCAAGTCCAAAATAGAGCAAAATCAACACCAATAAGCATAGATCAATGTTCCAAAATCATGCTATAGCACCTTAAACCTACAAAACATTATATTCCCCTGGTGATCACCACATATTAGGGCTCCTCAAATGCCTAAAAGTTCAATGCCTAAATGGTTTTCGGTGCTTAAATTTCATTACCTAGGCAAAATTGGTGCACCATGCCATAATCTGGCATACCCCTATATAGTGACACCTATGGAATAACTATAAACAAAATCCAAAATACCCCAAAAATATAAAAAAATACCCCCAAAATTTGTTTTTCCAAGTATCCTTAACCAATATTCATTTAACACTGAGAGCCAAACCCTCAGCCACTTTAACTCAAAATAATTGCATATCACTAGCCATCCCCCAGAATATTTTCACTTTCAAACAAATTCTAAGAAATAAAAACCAAATATCATACGTTAATCTTTACCTATATGTGTCGCAGAAGGAAAAGGGGTACCAGTCCTGACAGTACATAATTTATGCAAGTTTTCATGGTTTTCTCACTGAGAATGTTTTTTCATGGTTTTTCTTACTGTTCGATGGATGCAAACATAAGTTCACATTAACAATTGATGGATGTAGACATCTGGTTATTGTTTTATCGTTATGTGTGTTGATCAATTTACTTGTTGTTTTCTTGGATGTCAACATACGTTCACATCAACAATTGCTGGATTATCGAGTCTAATGGTTTTTCTCACTATCATGGATTTCAACAACAGTTGCTGGATGTTTCTTGGATGTCAACATCCGGTTGGAATACTATGATAACAAGGTTACATCATCAGATAAGAAAATTATTTTCTTGAATGTTAACATCCGGTTGGAATACTATAGTGTATTACGGTAACTAATTGGCTAAAAAAAAAAAAAAAAAAAAAAAAAAAAAAAAAAACTATCTTCTTACTTTAGTAACTGTAATAAATGAGCACTTGAACAAGGTCTAGACCCTACTCATCCATCCAGTTCCCCAGGACAAAACAGTATATCCAATCCGACAATCCGAAAATCAAGTCCAAAATAGAACAAAATAACCTTCAACTAGCACTGAGAGCCAAACCTTCAGCCGATTTAAACACAAATAAATAAATAGCACTAGTCCTCCCCCCGGAACAATTTCACTCTCACTAAAATTCTAAGAATTAAATTCCAAATATCATACCTTATTCTTTACCATACGTGTTGCAACCAACGATAAAAGACCGTGAAGATAAACCAGATTCATTCAACAAGTTACATTAAAATATCATTCAAGATATCTTGATAACTTTTATTATACTTTTGTAAAAGCTGATTATACTTAAAACAAAGCTTTTCAAATTACCAATGAAGTTTATTGGCGGAAAAACCTCTTACGATTAGCTTCTTGCTAAGTAAGATACATCTATTTCTAAAATTGATGTAATTAGTTCAAATTCTTGCATATCTAGATAGTTGGGAAAAATACGATGAACATGTTATATTCGAATGAATATTACTTTTTGGAAATGGAAAATTTACTATTTCAAAATTAAAATCATCTGTTTTATTATATATTTTAAAAATTATTGTATTATTAGGTGCCACACTAATCTCTAAATCTAGAAAATGGTCATATTTGCAATTTCCATTACTGGATTCTAGCTTTAACTCAGGTGGATATATTTTACTTGAAACCTCAAAAAAATTGAAAATATAGACAGGAAAAGATAACTGATTGACAAAATTTTTCCATGAGACAAGATAAATTTAAAATCAGAAACAAAAATGGAATGCTAACCCTTATTAAGAGATACATATTATTTTTATATTAAGGCGGTTCTTGAATTTGTTCGGTATAATAAACAACTGTTACTTGAATAGTGTTATTAGGACCACTGCGAAAACCCAAAAAGGCCCCGACAGACCCCTAGGGCCCGTAGGGAAATAGAGGCCCCCCGGGCCCCAAAAAAGTCCCTGGGCCCTCCGGGACTCCGGACCCTCATAGGCCTCCTCGGCCCCGAAATGCAGATTAGGTTAGGATAAGTTAGGTTAGGTTAGCCTACTTACGCGTGTGTACGTAGGCTAACCTAACTTAACCTAATCTAACCTAGCCTAACCTATTGTAACCTAATCTATGAAACAGCGATAAAGTAAATCGCGACAAAACACTGCTGAAACATTCAACTCTTGCATTTCCACAAAAAAAAAAAATGAACTCTGAAACATCAAGAGAATGTAACAGTGAAAAGGTAAAACACGACAAACACTACTAAAATATTCCAACTCTTACATTTTAATAAAAAAAAATTCAACATGAACTTTGAAACATCAAGAGAATGTAACGGAGACAAGGTAAACACTGACAAAACACTAGTGAAATATTCCAACTCCTACATTTCAACAAAAAAAAATCCAAAATTAAATTTGAAACATCAAGAGAATGTAACAGTGACAAGGTAAAACCACGACAAAATGCTACTGAAATATTTTATCTCTTGCATTTCAATGAAAGAAATCCAAAATGAACTTTGAAAAATCAAGAAAATGTAACTGTGAAAAGTTAAACCATGACAAAACATTACTTAAATATTCTAGCTCTTACAATTCAATGAAAAAAAAAATCTAAACTTCAATTTTAAAAATCAAGAGAATGCAACAGAGACAAGGTAAACAATAAAAAAACCATCACTGAAATGTGCCAACACTAGCATTTCAACGAAAAAAAAAGCCAAAAAGATATTTGAGAAATCAAGAGAATGTAACTGTGACAAGGTAAATCTCGACAAAACACTACTGAAATATTCAAACTCTTTTATTTCAACTAATTAAATATAAAATTAAATCTGGAAAATAATTAAAATTTAAAATATATATGGTAAACCACAACAAACCAACACACAAATAAACCAACTCATACATTTCAACGAAAAAAAAACAAAATGAATTTTGAAACATCAAGAGAATGTAAGAGTGACAAGGTAAACCAGTATAAAATACTATTGAAATAATCTAACTAAGCACATTTAAAAAAAAAAGCCTAAAATGAATTTTGAAACATAAAGAGAATGTAACAGTGACAAGATAAACCATGACATAACACTACTGAAATAATCTAACTCTTCCATTTCAATGAAAGAAATCCAAAATATACTCTGAAAAATCGTGAGAATGTAGCAGTAGCATGGAAAGCACGACAAACATGATAAGGTAAACCACGAGACAACAGCACTTAACTATTCCAACAGTTATATTTCCAGGAAAAAAAAAACCAAAACGAACTTTGAAACATCATCAGTATGTCACAGTGACTAGGTAAACCACAACAAACACTACTGCAATTTTACAACTTTTTCGTTTCAACGAAAAAAAATCCAAAATGAACTTTAAAACATCAAGAGAATGCAACAGTGACATGGTAAACCACGACATAACACAACTAAAATAATCTAACTCTTGCATTTCAACAACAAAAAAATCTATCAAGAACGTTGATACATCAAGGGAATCTATCAGTGATAAGGAACAGTGAATTTAACAGTGACTAGATAAACCACAACAAACGCTACTGAAATATTCCAACTCTTAAATTTCAAGGAAAGAAAAATCTAAAATGAACTTTGAAACATCATGAGAATGTAACAGTAACTAGGTAAACCACAACAAATGAAATATTCCAACTCTTACATTTCAATGAAAGTAATTCAAAATGAACTTCGAAACATCGAGAGAATGTAACGGTGACAAGGTAAACCACGAGAAAACACTATTGAAATAATCCGACTCTTTCAAATCAACGAAAAAGATCAAAAATAAGCTTTAAAACATCAAGAGTAACAGTGACATGGTAAACCATGACAAAACACTTGAAATAATCTAACTCTTCCTTTTCCACGAAAAGAAGTGGTCTTATCTTACTATCAAAAATACTCTTCGTTAATTTAATATCATTTAGGCCGAAGACTTGGTTCAAAGACTTATATTCCTATTCTTCCAATTTTTTTTCACCAGTAAAAAACCCCTAAAGTATTAGCTATTCTACCTTTGATATCTAAATGGCACCAATCTTACTTACTAATAGCTTTGTTAGAACTCAGTTTGTTCTTTACTATGAAAAATATACTTGTGCTATATTAAATTTTAGTTACTATGTGACGTGGTTTGTCCTTTCCTAGGTTTCAGCTATATTCGACGCAACTGACTTAGTCCCCAAATATAATGACTTATATTAAACCATTATGGATTTCTTATATTGTCTTGTCGATAAGATATGGGTTTTTTAACATTGCATTCACTTATTACGTCATATATGTTTACAGTCTACGGTTATGACGTCATTAATAAAGTTTGCACATGAAAATGCAGTTTTTTGTAAAATTAATTCCTTTTAAAACTTTTTTTTTGTAATTAAAAAAGAGACTAGATCTAGTTACTTCCTTCAAATGTGCCGTTAAATAGGTCAATATGATTTTCCAGTGTCCAGCTAGCTGAGCAGAAAAACAAACAGAAACAAAAAGATGCCAGTTGATGCAGAATATCGTAGTTCAAACCACGTTTCTTGTTTTTAGCGGCAACAAATTTACACAAACTTGTTTTAAAGCCAATTATTGCATTTCTTGCAGAAACTCTTTGAGACCCAAGGGGCTGTTCATGTGTTTTATTATATGACTGGGAAAAGGGTTTAAGGTTTATTTCAGGGAGTAATAAAGTATCAGCTTTTATTTTCAGAAAGCCGAAAATTAACTCACTTATTCTTAAATCACCGGAATCTCTGTATAAAGCTATACCTAAATGTTTGTATTTATAAAGTTCAACAGCTTCTCTGTAGTGCAGAACAATACCTTTGTCATGCAAAATTGGCTAGCTTGTTTGAACAAAATAGTATGGTTGGAGTTTTCAAATATACGCTCTGCAACATCAGAGTCAAAATTTTCTGTTTTTTTTTCGCTTTTTAAGTGTATTATTAATTGAACTATAGTGCTGAGTTAAAATTTGACAGGTAGGACAGTACTTTCCTTTTTATAAAGCTTGTAGTGAATTAAGTAAGCAGATGAAAACGAAACACAAGGGTGAATCTCTGTCGATGAAGTTGATGCAGAATATCGAGGTCGATGTAGAACATCATAGAATTGACGTCAAATATATCTTTTATTCTCATCTTGAAAATTTTTGCTGCTTAAACTAATATTTTTAAATAGACTAAAGTAAATTTGAAATTCTTGTATTTTTATCCTTTAAAAATATCTCTATTTAAATTCATAATATCGTACACATATTTTAAACAGTGGGGTTTTTTTTCACCGCTACATCAGATTTAGGGGTCTCTGAATTTATCAAGAAGTAAAAGGTCTGTTTGAGTGGGTCCCTTGGATTAGAAATACTTGATATTGAAGTTCTTTTGTAGGCGTCTTATCAATAATTGTAAACAGCTAATTTATTTTGTGCTTCTTCTTCTTTAAAATATAGAATATAGTTAGCTTCATTTTTATTTCGTATAACAATCTTTTTAGGTTAGAAGGATCTACTGGGTCGTGAGACAAAGTTTTTCCCGTGAGGGCAAATAATGCAAACTTGAACGTACTAACATCTGTCGCAAGATTTTGTGGTGACATGATATTTGTATCGAGTGATACCATGTTCAGGCACGTGTTTGTCAACATGTGGTCCACTTCATTCGTTACATAATTTCTTACGTTTACAGTTTTGAGATTTTCTTAGATATGATTTCAATTTTATCTTTCTGGCAATTTGTAGCACTGGTTTGTATCTTCTGAGCCTGTAATGTTACATTCATGGCATTATTCAAATTTTTTCTAGGTCCCTCAGGCTGTTTAGGTCTTCCTCCGTTGTCAAACTAAAAAGGTGGGAGGCGAGTTCTCCGATGATGGAAATGAGGCCTGTAGAATTGCGGTATTAATTTCTTCGAAAGAATACTTAAAAAATCTTCGTGGTACATTGTTTTAATTTTTGTATTTCCGTATTAAATTATTCAAATAAGGCTTTTAGTCTTTGTCTATTTAATATTAAGAAGCCTTGATGAGTTGAAACTTTTTGGAAGTGTTTCTCGTTTAGATTGGGTAGTGGTTGTTCGTTTATCATTGCGTAATTTCCATCATAAGGTTTTTTCACGATTGGCTCAAGTCCTGTGGAGGGGGCCGCTACCTTGTAATTATGTTCGCAAACTCCCTTCATTGGGCTAACCGTTCACCCAGTAATTTGTTTTAAATATTTTTGATGATTTAAACACTGATACTGCTCTTACAGCTTAAAAATCCTGAGAAACTTTACATCTAGCATTTTTTAAATTACCAAATATCTTAACGAAATTCAAAACCGAATAGCGTCGTTGTTTTGCTGAGGCTAAAACGCAGCTTCTCTTTCTGATGATTAAGAACATAGACTCTTGGAAATGGGATTTGAACTTAATTCGGGGAACCTTAATATATGTCGGAATTATCTTTAGAAAGAAAGAATTTTATTTTTTGTATTTTAAACTTATCATATATTACTCAAGGTACATATTTATTATTGGCTGGGATCCCTAAGTGACTGCACATCAGCAACATTTGAAAAATTATCCATAATGACCCGGAATAAAGTTAGAGCATCTGTTGGTCTTGACATAGATTCTGTTCCTGATTTACAACCTTCATACTAAATGCTGCAAATTTAGACTATGATTTTGTTGTTACTTACTTTGTCAATCCAGGATACAGACAAGAATTTATAGAAGGAAAAGCAAAACATAGATGCTGCCCATTTATTAAAGCTGATATAATACTAAGTTCTCAAGATTGGGGTTCTATTGTTGTTGGAAAGCTATCAAACTATATCACTGTATTTTCAATGTGTCCTAGCACTACAGAAAATTATGTGCAACAGCTGCTCCAGGAGCTTGCCTATGCCAGTAACTTAGGGATTTCTCAGGAAAATTGAAAATACTATAGTTGATGACGCCAGCTTGCCAATAAATACGGTGGACAAATTGTTAACGGCATTTAAAGATAGATTTATCGAAACCAGTCCAACAAATAAATTAAAACACGGAATGGTATGCTTTGACCATTCACAAAACGTAAGAGAATATCTTGTTAATATACGGATTTCAGCAGAAGCAAAATACGGAAAAGGTTCAGGAAAACTGTATGAAAAAGTCATACTAAATACCTTTTTTTAAAGGGCAACCCCCAAAACTATATAGAACGGTAATATCCAAAAATATTCAGACGTTAAAACTTATAGTTTAGGAGGTAGGGAGATTGATCAAAGTTGATACGATGGTGGGAAATCACAGTAAAACAAAAATACACAGCCTAGGCGAATCAAACGCAAGTCTGACCTTCAGGCGTCTCCCAATTTCTTTTCAAGGGATAATTCCCCAGTGCCACAAAGAAATAGAATGCAAGAACCAGCTAAGCAGAAAACAGTACGTTTTAAGCCCGTCAAACAAATTAGTTATGAAAATAACCCTACAATAATAAGATGCTATATTTGTGATCGCGTTGGGTATATCGCAAGAGAGTGCAGTTATGTCCTTAATCACAAACCGAGAATTTCTGTCAGTAATACGCAAAATTATGGCAACCATTTGTTTGGAAGAACAAATGTTAGCACCAGTGGTGCACTAGGCTATAGCCAGGGACGGTTGCGCCAATTAGTACCTTACAACGCGTACTAACCAAATTTGTATTAATGTAATTAATCTGATAAAATATCCGATAAAACAATCCGATAAAATGGCGTAACGAGTCCCCTTAAGCGAAAGAAAATCCAAACGAATTCAAAAATTTTCAGGTATTTATCTGGTTTGAATAAAAATTAAAATTATTGCTCAGACATCATAAATATTTTTGCAGTTTGTAGTTTAATAAAATCATTTTAATGAAAATTTTCAGGAATTATTCTAGTTTTAGTTAAAAAATAATATTTTGTGAAAAGTCCTCAAAAATTACCGCATTTTACATAATAATGGACCATTATATACAAAAGCCGTATTGAGAAACATCATTTAAGATGAACAATATCGGTCCTTGATGCAATCTCGTAAATTGCAAAAATATTTATGCTATCAGAGCAATAGCCTTACTATTTCAATTAAAACTAGAAAAAAAACATGACAAATTTTTAATTAGTTGTATTTCTTGTTTGCTAAAAGTGACTTGATACAAAAGAAAGGTTCTTAAAGATAATACTAATCAGAAGATGAAACAAATTCTCAGTTGTAATTTTAAGTCGTACAATTTAGAGAAAGAGAGAGAGAAAGAAAGAGAGAGAGAGAGAGAGAGAGAGAGAGAGAATGAGACAAAGAGCAAGAGCAATTGAGAGGGTGAGAGAGTTAGAGAAGAAAGTGATCAAACTTAAACATGAAGCATACATGTTTCCTTATTGAATTACCATGAATCCAGGTTGCAGCGGTAGCTAGCAACCTAGTAAGAGACAAACACGTCCAATGTTAAGAAATATAAAAACCCATAGTCCCTAAAAAAGGAGTCAGATCAAAACAAAAAGTACACCATTAGAACCGTCTTGTCAGAAACCCCTGTATAGGAAGGAAACTTTCTGTCCCATGGCTTGAACAGCAAGGGAAATATATTGGCTTGAAAATAAAGAAAAGTGGCAGCAACTACAACATTCTGCCTAAACGGGATATTTTTTTCTTTCTTCTTTTCCACAGATAGCTTCGCACTGAAATATCGTAGAAAGTTTTCAATTGCTCATTTTAAAGGAAATTAATTGGTTTAAAAATATTTTGTAACTAAAATAAATCATTTCTAAGAGAGAAAAAATTTTTCAATTAAAAATTGCATTTTTGACGTCTTTTCATACTGCAGTCTTCTCAAAGATATTTGATTTTCTTACATAAATCATAATCGTATACCAGCGGTAAGATTTGAGCCCACGCCTCCAAAGAGACTGGTGGCTAACACCATACAGTAAAGAACGAACTCTTGCGTATCCGGGTTGCAGCGGTAGCTAACAACCTAGTAAGAGACGATCATGTCCAATGTTAAGAAATATAAAAACCGCTAACTCCTAAAAAAAAGTCAGATCAAAACAAAAAGTACACCATTAGAACAGCCTTGTCCGAAACCCCTATAAAGAAAACTTACCGCCCTTTGGATTGAATAACAAAGAAAATGTATTGGCTTGAAAATCAAGAAAATTTACTTTAACCACGTTATTCTCCACAAACGGGATATTTTTTTCTTTCTTTCTTCTTTCCCACAGATAGCTTGGCACTGGATCATCTTAGAGAGTTGTTCAATGGCTCATTTTAAAGGAAATTTATAGATCTAGTGCTATTTGTGCTTAATTTGTTTTAATTAATTGTTTTTTACGAAAAACTTAATTTTTTATATACAATATTGATCAATGACGTTATAGTCGTTGGACGTACTTAGTATTACATAAAGGCTCGATCATCAAATTTAAGCTGAAACTAAGTAAAGGAGAATTATGCCTCCATATATTTACAGTGATACATAAGATTTCCCATTACATCTGTAAACTGTTCCAGAAGTTGCCGGTCCATACCTTGGAAGCTTTTCACTAAACATTCAACATTTCTTTTGGAGATTACTATGAAGTTTTGCGAAAGCCTCTCTAGCTGACTTTTTCAACAAAATCTATTCTTTCAGAGACAATTGTAATCTTTAATTTTGAATATTTTTTTATTCCCGGTAAAAAATTCATAAAATTTTTCTCAATTTACAAAGATCAGCCTGTGCGTTCTCTGCAGCTTGTGTAACCTACAAAAATATCCATTGTATCCGAGCATTAGTTTGAATATTTCAATACAAGCTAGAAAAATACCTTAAAATGTTAAAATTAGCTTTATTTTTGGTAAGGTTCTCACTACCCGATGTGGGATTGACTATGTATTTTAAGACAAAAAAATTCCATTTTTTATATATTTAATTTTTCAGTTCAGAATCGCTAAGGTTATTATTTAAACTGCAAAAATATCTATGCTATCTGAGCAATAATTTTAATTTTTTAATTAAAACTAGAAAAAATATCTGAAAATTATAAAATTAATTTTATTTGTTGTTAGGTTATGGATACTCGATACGAGTTATAAGAAGTGTTAATTAGATGAAAATATTATTTCTTGTTATGTAATAAGGTGCCTTTTAAGCGAGTTATACGTAATTAAAAAAAACAGTACTCTACAAAAAACAGAGACAACATCTTGAAAAGAGAAAAGCAAAGGTATTCAACTGACAAGCTGTATCGAGATTCAAAAATTGATAGTGACAAACAGCGTTATTATAATGATGTAGTTTATAGACATGCGAAAATTGAGACAGCCAAAAAAAAGAGTAAGGAAGGGTATGACAATGATGAAGATTACAGAGAAGCAAAAATTGAGACAGCCAAACAAAAGAGCAAGGAACGGTATGATCCGGGTTGCAACGGTAGCTAGCAACCTAGTAAGAGACAATCACGTCCAATGTTAAGGAATATAAAAACCCCTAACTCCTAAAAAAAGAGTCAGATAAATACCTTAAAATGTTAAAATCAGTTTTATTTTTGGTTAGGATTAACGATAAAGATTATCGAAACAAACATAAGGAAAACTTGCTACCAGAATAATGGGTAGATACTTGGGTGACAAAAGCATAATGAAAAAATTAAATTCTCTGCGAGGTTGCACCAAAGAATGCATAAGGAAAAAGGGAAAAATTACATTCAGAAATACAAGAAGATGGCAAAAATGAAGGCTGATCGTCGTAAATTGAGAAACATTTTAAGCATGTTAAACAAGGATCACAAAAAGCATTCAAAATTACAGATTAAAATTCTCTTTGAAAGAGCGGGTGCAGTTGAAAAGTCGTCTAGAAATGCTTTGGCGAAACTTCATAGTAATATCCAAAAGAAATGTTGTCAGTTTAATGGAAAGCTTCCAAGGTATGGATTGGCAACTGCGTTTATAGATTTTAGATGCAATGATAAAAAGTTCGAAAACACAGTGAATATATGGAGGCGTACTTCTTAGAAAACTCGTATACTAATTTTGGAAGGAGCAATTGCAGCTTATGCAGCAGTAAGAAAAATATATATACAAGCATACCTATCAACAGCGAAGAAAAAGCAATGTTTTTCATTTATGGCAAAAACGAGCCTGTTAGGGTTATTAGTATATGTCTGATTACTAATAATTGTAATTCTCTATATAATGGTAATTCTCTAGTAATGTTTGTCTGACTAGAGAGGCTTTCGCAAAACTTCATAGTAATATCCAAAAGAAATGTTGCATGTTTAGTGAAAAGCTTCCAAGGTATGGACCGGCAACTGTGGAACAGTTTACAGATGTAATGGGAAATCATATACATAACTGTAAAAACAAGGAGGCATAATTGTCCTTTACTTAGTTTCAGCTTAAATTTGATGATCGAGCCTTTATGTAATACTAACTAGGCTACGTACAACGACTATAACGTCATTGATCAATATTGTATATAAAAAATTAAGTTTTTCGTAGAAAATAAATAATTAAAGAAGCACAAATAGCACTAGATCTATAGATTTCCTTTAAAATGAGCCATTGAACAACTCTCTACGATGTTCCAGTGCTAAGCTATCTGTGGAAAAGAAGAAACAAAGAAAAAAATATCCCGTTTGTGGAGAATAACGTGGTTGAAGTCAATTTTCTTGATTGACTATTCTTGATTGACTATTTTTCTTTTTTGTTACGTTTTTAAGAGTCAGACAAACATTTTGGGGTGGGGGGGGGGTTCAAACTGGGTAACCCCCCCCCCCTCCTCCTGGATGCGGCCCTGATTCTTAGACAATGCGTTTTTCGTTCATTTTACGCCATTTGCATGGTGGCAGACTTGTATAGGTTTATTGTTATTATATCCATTTGAAATGAATAGTAATGATCAGATATGTACAGAAATAGCGATAAAAGCTGGAAAAGCCACGATTTCAACTATTTTCGTCCTTCCAGATTGTGCAGAAAAGTGGAAAGAAAAAGGAAAGCTTGTTTGCCCTTAACATGAAAAAGAAACGGGGCATTGTCGAGGACACTGAACCAATGGAAGTTGAAGAAGTTAAAATTGAGGGTACGTAGAAATCTTAATTATTTGTGTTTTCACTATTTTAATTGTGAAATTATATTCGACGGCAAAAGAATTTTTCATATCAGTAGTCGTTAAAAACTGGGAAATAAAAAGGGTTTAATTGTAAATCAAATTAGAGAGAACTTGAGATTGGTGTTTCTGAATTATTAAGATCGTTTTTGGCCCCAGAGTCTTATCCAGGATTTTTGTTAAGGGGGGGAGGGATCAAAATAACTAAACAAAACGCCTCAAAAATTCATTGATAGGCGCTTTTTGTTACGTTTTAACGAGCCGGACAATCATTTCAGAGGGGGGGGGTTAAACCCCATAATTTTTGGAAATTGGCTTTGATTGTACAATACAAGTTTTGCTATCAGTTGAGGGTTGGACGCTGGATTGATATAAAGGAATGTTTCATCGTACCTTTTTTCCTATAGATGTCTCGATATTAAGTTGATATAACTCTTTGTGGGCACAGCTGGAAGTTGTAATCGAAGAAAGTGCTTAATTTTGGCTTCAAAAAAATAATTTAGTGACGAATAGCATAACCTGTTTATTAAATTTTTATAGGTATAAGTAAAGTTCTGATTGAAGACTCTGTATTGTTTAGAGGAAAAACAGCATTGTCAGTGAAATCCCGCTGGCATTTCTCATTGAAAGTAGAACTATCTGATTCTTTCTAAAAAGTTCCTTGAATCAGAAAAAAACTTTCAATTTCCTATCATAGGCAGCGCTTGCGCTGTCTAAGTAAAGAACAATGTTGGCACAATTTATTTATTTTTTAAATTTTAAACTACTTAACAAAGGGTATTAAGACGGATATGTTCGTTAACAAAGGAATGGAGTTTTTGATCATGCCAGTATTATGGAAGCCAAAAACTGCTGTGGACTTACTATGAGAGTGAACTCGGATGTGACGAACGATTACGCGGATGCAAAAAAGACTGTGATAACTTGACGGATATTGCGAAAGCTATATGGCGCTGAGCTAAGGACAGTAAAGAGCTTCCGACTTTCGTTATTCTTGAACCGGAGTCTGTTCCCACGTGTGGTGACGAAATTGCAGTCTGTATTACTACCAAAGTGAACGAAATTGCGAGATTAATGGACAGTGAGCTGCAACAGTTTTCCCGCAAGTTAGATACTCTGAACAATGGTTTGAAATGTATTGCTGATTCCAAGAATCAGCCTACAGCCTCCTCGTCAGTACCTAAAACGCCAAATGTGGAAAAAAAGCTGTTCTCGGTTGTCGTAACAAATATGCCTCCTGAGTTAGACGATCCAGGAAAGCGTAAGGCCTTTATAACAAGCTTGGAACCGGATGATACAACATTAGCGGATGCAGTGCTCAGGCGGAAAGAATGACAACTGTCAGTATCTTCGAGGCAGGCAGCAGAAAAAGTCTCGGCTGCCCTCAAAAGTAACCGTATAATTGACAATCGACTTGTTAATTCCCAGTTCACCAGTATAGTGAAACTTCTCCCTAGCAACGTGACGGAGGACCTCCTGAAAAGTCTGTCGAAAGACTTTGAAAATGCAATAAAGTGCGGCAATTCGCAAGCGTTTAAAATGTATTACCCCTCTTAAAGTGCATTGTCTGCTGCCTTAACAAACACGATTAAAAATGGTTTCGAACTTTTCCGTCTAGAGCAATTTTGCTTTTTACCTCGAATATGTTAACGGTGTCATAATGTGAGGCACATAGCGACTGACTGTAAGGAAGCTGAAACTTGTAGCCGCTGTGGAGAAACTGGCCACACAAGCTCCCCCTGAGAAGCCTTGTCAAAATCCTACTCTGTGCCTAAATTGGAATTCGACTAGGCACATATGTTATTTCTATGCCTGTCGTTATAACAGAAAAAACTTGAAAGATGGATCACGCTCCCAAAATGTATAGTATTCTGTCTTGGAATATAAATGGGGAAGCACTTGAGAAAACAGTTCTGCTTGATACTTTGAGCCTTACTAATGAAATAATTTGTATACAAGAGCACCTGCTTTCCGAGGACAATACTAACTTGCTCAAGTTCACTCCAGTGTTTTATTCGGCCACCTGAACGTGTGAAATCCAGAGGTCGGTCATCTGGGGGATTAGCCACTTTGGTGAGAAAGTATTTCCAGTGAGAACTTTTAGCATGAAGTAAACACTTCCTCGCTCTTAAAGTTCACGATTCTGTGATAATAAACGTCTATCATTCTACTAATTATAGATCTAGCCTCTCGGACAGCAAGTTCACGGCTGCATATAATCAGCTAAGCCGTTTCATGAAGGCTCAAACTCCTGTAAATACAAAAGTTCTATATCAGGGGACTTCATCTGTGACCAATTTGATACCGAGACTGAAAGGTATAGGTTCCCTTCCTGATCAGTTAAATGTCATTGATAAGAACAAAGCTTATACATTTATCAGTGTTGCCTACACCGTCTCTAATCTTGACCATGTTTTAACGAACTTCCCGGTGAGTGACGAAGTAAAAGTTCCAGCTGATTGTTCATACTCTGACCGTTTTCCTTTATCATTGCCAATAAAACTGGGCTGTCCAAAGTCATTGGGTCCGTACAAATCCCATTGGAGAGTATACAGAGACTGGAAACAAGTGTCGAAAGATCTCTTTGTGGCTACTTCTGGCGATATCGTAAAATAAAAGTTCCCTTCCATCTGCTGTAGAGAAATGCAAACTCGTATTGCAGTGAAAGGAAAATACGTCTAAAGATAAACATGTACTGTGCAGAAATACCGCATGCTCTGAGTATGGCGGGGAGTGTAGCTGTTCCTGTGAATTGCGTCCGTAATAGATCGCAGGTGAAAGGGTGGTCTAGAAATCCGGATCTAGTGGCGGCTTGTCCGTCCGCGAAGTAATGGCTGAAAGTTTGGCATGATAGCAGGAAGCCACGAAGTGGAATAGTGAACGAGATTTGAATCCATACTAACGAAAGTTCAATAAAGCGTTAGATGCCCACCGTGCAACCCTCAAAGAAAATTTTTTGCAAAAGCTCAGTAAGAATCCTAACCTTATTTGGTCGCTTCGGTCTAAGCCTGAATAAGCTAAGCCTACGTCTAATATATCTGTTAATCAGTGGAGTACCTACTTTGAGTCCGAATTCAAATCGCCTGATCCAGTTTTGTAGTCTAATTATGACAATGAGCTGGTTTCTATGCTTACTGATACCTTCGGCTATTTCTCAGTGTCACCGGTTTTATTTTGCCCGGCCGTTAAAAAGCTGAAAAATGTATACTCAAAAGGCTGCGATAGTATTTGTGCTCTACATCTTTCTTTAGGAGGTTATATTCTTTACCATCACATTGCCCTTCTGTTTCAGATGATTTTGACACAAGAGATAGTCCCGAGGTGCTTTAGTGCACCTCGGGATGGTTCAATTCAATGGTTATCTCGATATTAAAGAAGGGGAAGCCAGGCGTTCAGCCTTCTTCGTATCGGCCAGTAACGATATCTTCGGTATTTTGTAGACTATTCGAGATTGTTTTATTTGATGAGATTTATGATAAGTTTGAGATGTCTTCACACCAGTTTGGTTTTCGAAAAGGCCTCAGGTGCACCCATGTACTTCATCCTCTTGCTAACATATTACTTGATGCTCATCTCTCGCAAGAAATTTAGATCTTAGATCAGTATGATATCAGGAGAGCTTTAGACTCTGGGATTGATGCTCAGATTTTGGTTGAATTGTGTAAGCGTGGCGTGCATTATTCTATTGTAAGGTTACTACGCGAATTATATAGGAACCTCAATCTTCGTGTGTATTTGCAAGAGGCTGAGCTTAGTGGGGAGATATCCGTACATAAGGGAATTAAGCAAGGAGCTATAATGTCTCTTACTTTGTATAATAACAGTCTTAATGATGCACAATAGGTTATTTCTCCGAGTTATATTTGCAAGCATATTGACTTGTCACTTCTGGGTTTTGCAGATGATCTTTTAAATCTGTCTCGGTTGCTTTCTTCATTAGAAAATATTTTCTCTCGTCTTGAAAAAAGTTATTCTGACATTGGTTTGTAGTTTAATGTACAAGTCTGCTGTTTTGTTTTTTAAGTGCCCTGAAGATAATGCTACAGTCAGGCTTGGTGGGATTACCGTAACACCATCTAGTCATAATAACTTGGCCTGCCGATTAGTCGTCATCTTCGTGAGACCCAGTCTTTGCTTATTGAAAACCTTTTTAAAAAGTGGGCCTCTTAGTGCCGTGGAGGAGGTAATTCAGAATTTCGTAAAAAAACTGGAGTTCCTGGATCACGAGTGGGCCCACCTTCTCAAATAGTTATGTTACCTCGAATATGTTATCGGTGTCATAATGTGAGGCACATAGCGACTGACTGTAAGGAAGCTGAAACTTGTAGCCACTGTGGAGAAGCTGGCCACACAAGCTCCCTTGAGAAGCCTTGTCAAAATCCTACTCTGTGCCTAAACTGGAATTCGAATAGACACATATGTAATTTCTATGCCTGTCCTTATAACAGAAAAAACTTGAAAGATGGATCACGCTCCCAAAATGTATAGTATTCTGTCTTGGAATATAAATGGGGAAGCACTTGAGAAAACAGTTCTGCTTGATACTTTGAGCCTTACTAATGAAATAATTTGTATACAAGAGCACCTGCTTTCCGAGGACAATACTAACTTGCTCAAGTTCACTCCAGTGTTTTATTCGGCCACCTGAACGTGTGAAATCCAGAGGTCGGTCATCTGGGGGATTAGCCACTTTGGTGAGAAAGTATTTCCAGTCTGAACTTTTAGCATCAAGTAAACACTTCCTCGCTCTTAAAGTTCGCGATACTGTGATAATAAACGTCTATCTTTCAACTAATTATAGATCTAACCTCTCGGACAGCAAGTTCACGGCTGCATATAATCAGCTAAGCCGTTTCATGAAGGCTCAAACTCCTATGAATACAAAAGTTCTATGAATAGGGGACTTCATCTGTGACCAATTTAATACCGAATCTGAAAGGTATAGGTTCCCTTCCTGATCAGTTAAATGTCATTGATAAGAACAAAGCTTATACATTTATCAGTGTTGCCTACACCGTCTCTAATCTTGACCATGTGTTAACGAACTTCCCGGTAAGTGACGATGTAAAAGTTCCAGCTGATTGATCCTACTCTGACCGTTTTCCTTTGTCATTGCCAATAAAACTGGGCTTTCCAAAGTTATTGGGCCCGTGCAAATCCCATTGGAGAGTATACAGTGACTGGAAACAAGTGTCGAATGATCTTTTTGTGGCTACTTCTGGCGATATTGTAAAATAAAAGTTCCCTTCCATCTGCTGCTGAGAAATGCAAACTCGTATTGCAGTGAAAGGGAAATACGTCTAAAGATAAACATGTACTGTGCAGAAATACCGCTTGCTCTGAGTATGGCGGGAAGTGTAGCAGTTCCTATGAAGTGCGTCCATAATAGATTGCAGGTAAAAGGGTGGTCTAGAAATCCGGATCTAGTGGCAGCTTGTCCGTCTGCGAAGTTATGGCTGAAAATTTTGCATGATAGCAGGAAGTCACGAAGTGGAATAGTGAACGAGATTAGAATCCATACTAAACGAAAGTTCAATCAAGCGTTAGATGCCCACCGTGCAACCCCCAAACAAAATTTTGTGCAAAAGCTCAGTAAGAATCCGAACCTTATTTGGTCGCTTCAGTCTAAGCCTGAATAAGCTAAGCCTACGTCTAGTATTTCTGTTAATCAGTGGACTACCTACTTTGAGTCCTAATTCAAATCACCTGATCCAGTTTTGCAGTCTAAATACGACAATGAGCTGGTTTCTATGCTTACCAATACCTTCGACAATTTCTCAGTGTCACCGGTTTTATTTTGCCCGGCCGTTAAAAAGCTGAAAAATGTATACTCAAAAGGCTGCGATAGTATTTGTGCTCTACATCTTTCTTTAGGAGGTTATATTCTTTACCATCACATTGCCCTTCTGTTTCAGATGATTTTGACACAAGAGATAGTCCCGAGGTGCTTTAGTGCACCTCGGGATGGTTCAATTCAATGGTTATCTCGATATTAAAGAAGGGGAAGCCAGGCGTTCAGCCTTCTTCGTATCGGCCAGTAACGATATCTTTGGTATTTTGTAAACTATTCGAGATTGTTTTATTTGATGAGATTTATGATAAGTGTGATATGTCTCCAAACCAGTTTGGTTTTCGAAAAGGCCTAAGGTGCACCCATGTACTTCATCCTCTTGGTAACATATTACTTGATGCTCATCTCTCGCAAGAAATTTAGATCTTAGATCAGTATGATATCAGGAGAGCTTTAGACTCTGGGATTGATGCTCAGATTTTGGTTGAATTGTGTAAGCGCGGCGTGCGTTATTCTATTGTAAGGTTACTACGTGATATATTTATAGGAACCTCAATCTTCGTGTGTATTTGCAATGGCTGAGCTTAGTGGGGAGATATCCGTACATAAGGGAACTAAGCAAGGGGCTATAACGTCTCAGACTTTGTATAATAACAGTGTAAATGATGCAAAATAGGTTATTTCTCCGCGTTATATTTGCCAGCATATTGACTTGTCACTTCTGGGTTTTGCAGATGATTTTTTAAATCTGTCTCGGTTGCTTTCTTCATTAGAAAATAATTTCTCGCGTCTTGAAAAAAGCTATTCTGATATTGGTTCGTAGTTTAATGTACAAGTCTGCTGTTTTGTTTTTTAAGTGCCCTGAAGATAATGCTACAGTCAGGCTTGGTGGGATTACCCTAACACTGTCTAGTCATATTACATACCTTGGCCTGCCGATTGTTCGTCATCTTCGTGAGACCCAGTCTTTGCTTATAGAACACCTTTTTAAAAATTGGGTCTCTTAGTGCCGTGGAGGAGGTAATTCAGAATTACGTGAAAAAACTGGAGTTCCTGGATCACGAGTGGGCCCACCTTCTCAAATAGTTATGTTATTATTTAGTTTATTCTGTTTGTATTTTTTTTTCTTGCCAGTTTTGCTTTTTCTTTCTTTTCTTGTTTGTGCTCTGTCTTTTTTTGTCGATTGTAAGACAGGTTATTAATAAAATAAATTCATTCAATTAATAACAACTCTAAGATCTTTTAATAATTACTCTCTATGACAATATTCTCACTATACAATATTTAAAACTCTATTAACAATGATGAATAGCAATTCCTAACAGTATTAACAATAATAATTCAATTCAATAAAAATTAAAAAGTCTCAAATAACAATATCAATCGACAATAATTAAAAATAAAAATTAGTAGTAACTAAGATTTTTTAACAATTACTCTATACAATATTCAAAACTCTATTAACAATTATCAATAACAATTCTTGATATTAATAACAATAACAATTTAATTGTATACCAATAACAATCAACAAAACAATTAATAATAACTAAGATCTTTTAACAATTACTCTCTATTATAATATTTTTTCTATACGATATTCAAACACTTTATTAACAATTATCAATAATTCTTAACAGCAGTAACAATAACAATTCAATTCGATAACAATAACAAAATATCAATAACAATAATAGTCGACAATAATTGAGAACAACATTCAATAATAGCTAAAATCTTTTGGCAATTACTCTCTATTACAATATTCTATTTATACAATATTCAAAAACTCTATTTACAATTTTCAATAATAACTTTCAAGACAAGTAATAATAACAATCCAATTAAGTAAAAAAATATATATTATTAAAATAAAAATTGACAATAATTGAGAATAAAAATCAATAAAAACTCCAAGATCTTTTTAACAAATACTCTCTATTACAATATTCTCTCTATTACAAAATTCAACTTGTTTTAGTTCGCTCCGATCTACATTCATCTCAAGCTCTGGGATTTGTACATCCAAAGAAGTTGAAGAAATATCGCAAAAAAACGCAGAGAAATTATCAGCAATGACCCAAGCGGAAATACTAGAGGAGCAGGAAAAGTTGCTCTCTTAACTAGACCCAAAAGTAGCCGACTTTTTGAAGAAAGGAAGACAACCATCTACCGGAAAGAAATGAAATACTGAAGAAACAGATAAGAAAAGTGTGAAAGTTTCTAAGTTTGATGATATAAAAGAAATATCGGAAGATGATTGACCTATACGTCCTTCCAAATCATGGGTGAATATGGACAAAGTAGAGATGGATAAGTTGCAATGGATGGCGCAGCTACCCCCTCCAAGACCTTTTAATTCTAGTACTGGTCATTCAGTACGGTTTGATTTCAAAGGTAGGTAATTCTAATTCTATTTGCTTAATAAAATGTTCGAATAGTTGTAAAAGGAATAGTGTAAACCTTCTTTTACAAGGAACATTAAATAATGAGGCCGTCCTGGCTAAGTGGACGTGCGCTGGGTTGAGAATTCTTTGTCCCAAGGGGCACGGGTTTGATCCCTGGAGTGGCCATTTATTTGGGTTTGAGACGCGGGTCAGTTGTGTGACTCTGTAAGCTTATCCAGAGTTGACCCAGCTCTAAGTGAGTACCTCGAGAAATCAGGGGAAGGTAAGCAGGAAGGGTGTGCGAAAGTATTGGATGGCTGGTCCCCAGCTCCCCATTTCACTTCCTGGCTGAAGGCCACGAAACGGAGATCAGCACCGCCGGTTTGGACCTTAAGGGTCTAGTGCCGTCATACTTACATACTTACTTAATACTAAATAATAGTATCCTTTTAGATCGAAACACTTTTTAAGTTAACGATAAAAACCAACAGAGAGAAAAATCTCAACGAAAAAAATATACAATTAACGCTAACTAATCCACTTAGGGAAAGGATGCTATTAGAATTACTTCACTGAGAACACCAGAGCAACTCACTGAAGTAACTCTAATAACAATATTTTCCTACGTGGATTAGTTTGCGTCAATTGGTCATTTTTTTTCGTGGAGATTTTTTTCTCTGTTGGTTTTTTGCCATGGCTGGCCAATTCGACTTAAGATCTTTAATAAGTTAACGATACTTAGCAGATGATTTAAGATTACTCCATACTACTAACTAAAGCCGTTCTAGCTGAGTTGTTATTACGCTAGACTTAAAATCCTGTGTTCAGGAGGACTGCAGTTCTAGTTCTGATGTCGTTGGTTATTTGGTTTGGAACGGGTTCAGTAGCTTGACTCTGTAAGCTCAGCCAGAGTCGACTAAGGTCTAAATTAGTACCTGAAAAAATCTGGGGAAGGGAAATAGGAAGGGTGTGCGAAAGCATAGGATCGCTGGCCTCTAACTCCCTTTTTTACTTCTTAGCTGAAGATCCATGGAACAGAGATCAGCATCGCCGGTAGGAACTGTAAAGTCCAAAGTCGTATTTTTCAGCTTTTACAAACTAAAAACAAAGTTTTTAGGCAAATTTTTTTTTAATTTTCAGGCAAAAATTTTGAAATCCCACTTGCTTTCTTCTTAGTTCCACTCCCTACCTCCTCTCCTCTTTTTAGTTATAATTTCTCTGTTTTCTTTATGTATCACCTTCACTTACAAACGCAAAAAATGTAAAACTTAACCAAACAAATAAAATAATTAAAACTGGTTAGTGAAAACTAGACGAATTCAATTATACTGTCTTGTAATATATTCAATCACTTCAGTTCAGCGTCTGCCTAGCCATTTTGCAGGGTACTATTTCGCACATAGGTCAACACTTCCACCAAAAATTCTTAAACAGAAATTCAGTGAATTAATAAGACAAGAATTATGATATGAAAAAGGGTAAAATACCTATAAACTGGGCTTTGAACAATAACATTTTAAGTTCAAAGGTTTCGGAAGACAGTAACTTAATAGAAATCCTATAATAAGTAACTCAAGTATAGACTTTGGAGTCATAAAGACGATAGCAAAGAACCTGATACTGCATCGGGTGCTGTTGAACTTCAGGTCAAAACTTTTAGTGAAGGAATAGCAATAGCTAAGGCCGTTCCTAATTCTAAGGACGTTGACAAAAGACGTAATTCTATAAGCAAGTCTGAAGTAGATGCTGGTAAAACCGCATCTGGTAAAACCTTTTAAACGATAAAAAATAAAAAAAGGTAAAACCGTAAAACGGTAAAAAGTAAAAAAAGGTAAACTTGTAAAACGGTAAAAAGTAAAAAAAAATGTAAAAAGTAATTCAGTCTTGATCTAGAGCTTGTGGTACAAAGAACTATTTTTTGGATAAAAGTCTGTTTTACTTTGTGAGTAATTTTCCAGTGGACACTTATTTGAAAACCTTTTATATTCGGCTTAGCTATGGTTTGGTTATTTTGACCGCTGTGATTTCCTCGGGGAACAATTATTTTAGTTCAGTGTTGCCGATTGGAAGTTGCCAATAGAAAATTTTATTGCGCTAATATTATAAGCAATATTCAACCTTTTCTTAAGATGCGTCGACACTACCACGTTAGATGTCGACGGAAATGGAGGAAAAATTATTCTTGAATAATTGCTGTGTTGAACTTCATGAGCCGTAGTATGGAAGAAGGAGAAAAACTGGAGGGAATAATTGATACAGGCGTCGGATTTTTCACACCAGAAGAAATTCTGAAAGCCAAAGAATCGCTCCATAAACTAATGCAGTTTACAACACACTTTAAAATTCACACAAAAAATGAAGGGAATTTTATGGAATTTTGCAGATGGATTCACCAAACTCACGCCAAAAAGACCAAATTGCTGACCTTTGTTATTGATTCGACCTGCTCAATCTCAACTACTAGTGAAGCTACTTCAGCAGCTGTTGCTGGTAATGAATTGTCTCGACTTACTAATAACTATTTTGCTATTAATGCTAACAAAACCATCGAATGGCCAAGCGCCAAGCCCTCCAAGCCCTCCTGTGCAATCGTACTGAAAAATCTTCCCGAGTCGCTTGATACCCCGAGTGCTAGAAAGAGATTAATAGATTCGGTAAGTGCGGATAGTAGTGAGATATCCGAATTACGGAGAGTCAAATCGGACTGGAAACTAGTGGTTCGCTCGAAAAACACAACTAAAATCATTGTTGAGTCAATCAAGACCAACCAGCCGCAGATAACTGCTTCCATAAGGAGCCCTAACTATTTTGGTGTAGTGAAACGAGGCCACTCTGACGTATCTGACGATGAACTAACTGCACTTATCCCCAGAGCTACGAAGTCTGAACAGCTTGGCAGTTCCCGCACGTTCAAAGTATCTTTCAGGTGTCGATCGGATTTGGATAAATTTCTTCAAGACTCTGTGAAGATCTATTACCGAAAAACTGCCCACTGAAGAATTCCTTTTCTTACCACGTCATTGCTATTCATGCCAAAACCGAGGTCACCTAGCTGCCGAGTGCTCCAATAGCCCTGTTTGCTCCAGATGTGGCGCGTCTGACCACGTCTCCGAAAAGAACGATGCAGAAAAGTGTACTCGTGCTATGTTTTGCGTTTCATGCAAGAAAGCGGGTTTGTACTTGCTATAGCGTAAGGTGTCCGAAAAAACAAGAAAAGGCAGGTCATTAACATGATGAAAAACGAAATCTCTAACGCTTTACTAATTTCTTGGAATATAAACAGAAATTTTTCCGAGCGGTCTCTTGTGGTTGACCAGGTTCTGAATAAATATAATGTGATATGCCCGCAAGAACTTTTCATCACAGAAGCTGGCCTAATCCTACTAAATCTCTGGCCGTCTTACTCTGTGTTCTCCGTGCCTGCGAAACGTTCATCTCCGTCGGACCGTCCGTCTGGTGGTATTGCCACTTTGGTTAGCAGTCGTCTCGCGTGCGAAGTATATGAGAACAGTGATAATTTTCTTGCAACTGGACTAGATAACCTGCTAGTTGTAAATATGTACCTTCCAACTGATTACCGTGACGACAAATCTGATAGCGCTTTTGCTATAAGTGACTGCCAAACTAGCCCGCTGCCTTAAAAAGCCGAACGCGAGTCCCTTGAGTGCATAATAGTGGGTGACTTTAACTTTAATTTAGAAGTTGATATTAGTGCCCAAAATAGTCTTTGTTGCATTCTATTAGGGATACTTGAGAACCGTTTTACTATTCACCGGAAGAACCAGAACTTTTTGTGTATCCACCAATCTGGTTCTACGTCTAATATAGACCATATTGTTAGCTCTAGTTCTTTGCCAGTAGGTGAGGTTCTTGTCCTTCCGAATAGTTTCACTTCGGATCATTTCCCAGTTCAGTGTATTATCAGTAGGCCTACCTCGTTTTCCACTGCGAATAATTCGTTGATATTCACTCAGAGGTGGCATGAGGTTCCGGTTTGGCGTAAAATTGATAAAGATAAGTTCCAAGAATTTCGTGATCTTGTTCTGTCAAAAATTCGCGTACCATTTGACCTACTTATGAAATTTTCTCATCGTGATGGAAGAGATGCGCAGCTACGTCTTAATACTTATTACGCTGAACTGACCCATGCTCTCCTGTTTGCCGAATCTGAGGGAGTGCAAAGTCTCGTGCCAGACAAAAAACTCAAGAAAATAGATGATCTTCTAACCCTTTGTTACAATTAGCATGCGACCGAACTACCATCTGGTGCGGGATATGGAAAAAATGTTGAAGACTACACTCAGGAGTAGTTAAAGATATTAGAGTTGCATCTAAGCGTTGGTTTGGGAAGGAAGTTGCTCGTCACTGTGTGCAGTTAAAATCTGAATTTTCTGAAAAAGTAATTAAAAATCCTAATCTGTTATGAAAAATGTTTGATAAGAAGGAGTCAGCGGGTCCCGAGTCAGATGCCCATCTTTAACATGGATAAACAATAACCTTGATGAGTTTTCAACCCAAAAACAGGATCTTAACATCCCTCCTCTCATCAATTCCAGATACAGATTTCCTAGTTACCCAATCACAGGTTACGTCCGCAATCCGATGGTTGAAAAAGAAGAAGTCGGTTGGCATTGCCGTGTATCCGCTCTTCACCTTAGCTATTGCAGCCAAACTTTCATGGGACACCTAACTCTTCTCTTTCAGATGATCTTCACTACTGAACTCGTACCATCGGCATTCAGTACTGGGTCGCTTAGGCCAGTCCTGAAGAAAGGAAAAAGCACTTCGGAATGTGCTTCGTTCAGACCGACTACAGTAGCACTAACGCTTTGCAAAATCTTTGAACTTTTGGTTATTGATGAAATCCAGGAGAAATGCTGGACTCCCCCTTCCCAGTTTGGGTTCCAGAGGATTCTGAGTTGCGGCCACGCCATTTCTTTTTTGGCTTCAGTCTTGATTGACGCTGATGAATCAAAGGAGTCTCATTGTTTTTGGTCTGCATGACGTCTGCCGTGCCTACGACTTATTTCTTCATGACCAACGCATTCTGGATGTTGGAAAGAGAGATGTACCGATGGACATCCTATTATCCATTAAAGTTACGAACGACCACCTACTGGCTGAACTACTACTTCCTGGCCATGGTTGAGCCCTCACTGAATATACACTAGACGTGATGCTGTCCTACCGAGGGAATCATGTAGTCCCAGTAAAAACGGGTGCTCGGCAAGGATCAGTCTCATTTCCTTGTGCCTTTAATAATTGTATTATTGAACCACAGTCTACTATCGAGACAACATGCATAGCTAGTGGCATAGACGTTACAATGATAGCCTACACATATGACATTCTGAACCCCAGCCGCACAGTCGCAGGTACAGAGACCCAAATTCCAGTCGCATTGGCCTTGAATTTAACCCGCAGAAGTCGGATATTCTTCTGTTCAACTGGCACAAAAAAGAGGTCTCGTCTCTGAGGCTGGGAGAACTGTCTTGAGCCCCTGCTTCGAAAATTATTTACCTTAAATTACCAATTGGAAAGGATCTAAAAACTACACGCTCCATTCTTATTGATCATCTCCGTAAACGCCTGGCTTTTGCTTACAGTAGAGTAGTCTCATCTAAAATCCTTTTCAACCGTTTAATTTTGGCTCGACTTTATGACGCAATATCCCTTCCCCATGTCCTGTATCTAAGCCCGTTTTGGAGAATTTTTCGCGAGAAAGAGAGGAGAAAGCTCAGATCCGCGTTTTTTAAGTATGCGAAGTTCTTGTTGCGGATTCCGCCGTGGACAAGAAATTCGCACCAAGTTAAAAATTTTAAAATTGCAGACCCAACGGCAGCTATAGTTGAACAAATTAAACGGTACAACGAGAAAGTTTCTTTCCACCTTTGGTACCATTTGCTAAGGCAGTAAATCGCTGTCCATTTAATTTTATTTGTACATCTCTTGTCATATTTAGTCTTTTTACCGTCTTCTTGTCATATTTAGACTAGTTGATTGAGTCCGTTGATTTTGAATTGAAGTTGTCAAGCAATTTGCTGTAGGTTAGGTTAGTTGAATTGAATTATCAATCATATTGCTTATGTGTCTTTAGTACTCGGGAGTTTAAAAAGTAAAATTTCTTACGCACAAGCAGTGCAGCGTATAATTGAGTTTTTGTTTCTCGTCTTTGTAATTTATTCGTCTTTGTAATTATTCAATTATGTGTAATGTTGTAATTGTTTTTTGTGTGTGTTTTTTCTTTTTTATTGATACTGCATCTTTGGTACCTTTTTTTGAAGGTTAATAAATAAATAAATATAAATAAAATAAATAAAAGTGTAAAACCGGTAAAACAACACTAAAAGATGCAGATATTGGTCTATCAGTAATGGAAAAAACTAAGAAAACGAAGTTATAATTTCACTAAGGGGCTACTTCTTATCTAAGGTCTATTTCCTTAAACTAATTGTTAACAACATGGCATGATTTAACTCACAATGGTTGGAAATGATTGCTCATTTGAACAACAAGAAGAAATTTTTTGTCCAAAAGCCCAGACCGTCAAATGTGACAAGACGTATCCAAACAGCTAAAGCAATAGGCATTTTAAAAGTGTTTAAGGTAATATTTAACGAAAACAAAGCACAAATAAATATATGATTAGTTCAATTTTTTCTGCTGATTTGCCATCTCATGATTTCAAACTAAAGAATAAGGTGATGATTAGCCGATGCGTGACTAGATAAAGATGAAATATACAATCCTGCCGAGTGCCGGGGCATGGGCGAATCCTAAGCTCCCTTGGTAGCCAGGCATAATAAAGTCGAGGAAACCAGGCACATTAAACAATGTGGGGCATTGAAATTGTGCTATATGGAATTGTGGGTGTTGCTCTATTAAGGCGAAACTTTGCGTCAATGAATGGAGGACTTGCACTGCAAATCTGGCATTGCTGAATATAGGATATTAGAAGCTGGCGAGTTTGTCTAAGAGATGAACCAATAGAGAGTCCTAGGTATGTTATCTAGTCGACCAGTTTTACTTTAGAGCTTCCTAGACGAGTTAAGAAGCTCGAGGCGAGTTTTTCCAGTTAAAAAACAGTAGGGCCGTTTTTCAGCACTAAGATCTTACATCTAAGATCTTGCATCTTTCTGCAAAGGTTATCGTTTTTTCAACTCATCTTTGTTCTAAGATCTTACAACTCAACTGAGGTTAGCAAGAAGTGTGATAGATGCTATCCTTCTGCCATATAGAAAAATGATGAGAGAACTTTGAGGATATACTCATCATTGTTCTAAGACCGCTGATCAGAGCAGAATGAAGGAAGACGTTTGCATAAAAACAACAAAAGATGTAAGATCTTAGTTCAAAGATTTCACTTTTAAATGTTTTTTTGACAAAAGATGTAAGATCTTAGCACATTGATGAGTGAAAAACAGGTCTAGTATTTTTGACTTTTCAAAATAAAAAAACATTAAAAACATTGGGTTAATATCAAGACCTATGCTGGCTTACTCGTGGCTTAATGTTTCAAAAATGTTGGAAATCGTCTCTAAGGACCGGCTGATATTTAGAACATATTTGGAATCAACATAAACAGCTAATTCTTTTGATGTATATTTAATAGAAAAAACAAGTTTTTTCAACTGAAGGTAAGGAGCAGCATTAAAACTTAAAACGAACAGAAATTATTCCGTATATTTTGGGGGCTCTCACTCTTTGCACTAAAGTTTCAAAGTTCTTCAAAAATACGTATCATTCAAATTCAATAGCTCGTGTGTTTGAGCAGTCTTTCTTATAGAATTGCTGGCCAAAAGTCAAAATTTAACGTAAAAGGCAAGGACTGAGGAAGGAGCAGGCCCCCTCATATAAGGAATAAGTACTGTTCGTTTTAAGCTTTAATGCTGCTCCTTACTTTTAGTTGAAAAACTTTTTTATTTGCTATTTAATTTCCGACTTCTTTTCCAATCATATCAGGAAATCTCTTTCCCCCTCCTGTGTAAAATTTTCTTGAAAAATTCTTCCTGGGAACTCTCATCCCCAAGGAAAATTCTCCCTGTGGAAAAACCTCCTTTGCAGACATTCCCCTTTCGCAGAAATCCCCCCACCCTCACAAAAAAGTCTGTATGTTTTTGCAATAATAAATTCTATATATAAACGATAGCCAAATTGCACAATTTACCGCCCTTTCCCTAGGGGGTATGGGGGGTCATCTCATCCCCAAGCCATAGTAATTAGACCTTTCAACTATGCAAACCCAAATAGCTTGGGTTTGCATAGTTGGGTCTAGCTTAAGCTTTTTTTATTCTAGCTCAACTTTCTAAAGGGATACTTAAAGTGATATTTTTATATTCTAGCTTAACTTTCTAAAGGGATACTTAAAGGGATATTTTTATATTCTAGATTAACTTTCTAAATGGTTACTTAAAGGGGTATTTTTATGTTCTAGCTTAACTTTCTAAAAGGATACTTAACAAGATATTTTTATATTCTAACTGTAGCTTTCTAAGCACCTTAAATTATTAGTGTCTGTTAAGTAACTGAGAGGACTAAACTTTTCATCATAGCTATTACGCAGAGCCGTTCCTAGAGTTGGTGGTTCCCGAAGAAGCATTAATTACGGAATTTATTGAGATCACCCTATTGCGTGTGAGATTTGGTCTCAAAATTTTGATGAAGTGTCTTTGGGTGAAAAGGAGGCCTGGGGGGACTAGTTTTTCTCCTATCTTTTTGGTACCGTACTTGGAAAGGGCACTATAACTTTTGGTTTCCATTCGAATGAATCCTCTCACGATTTTTTAGGACGATTGGCAAATTTTTTAAGGTTTGTAGCTTTTTACAGATAACAGTAAACTTAATGAATTTTATGTTTGCATCAAAAGTTTGTTGATGTACTAAAAAGGCCAACAAGCATAAAATGCCAATTTGATTTACCAATTGTTGCCAAAATTCAGTATTTCTAGAGTTTTGGTTATTTTTGGGGTCGCATACACGAACTGTTTGATACTCTTGCCATATTTTTTTAGAGTTTAATTTACTATGTGCTAGAGCTCTTCTCTGTGTACTCGATTTACTGTTTTTTTTATTACAATTATTTGTACTTTAGTCTTATCAATCCAATTTTATAATTGGATTCTTGAACACCGGAATATATTCCGGTGCCGTATCATGGTAACGTATCATGCCGTATCATGGTAGTTAATGTGTTCTTTCAATCTGATAATCCCCAGACTGCCTGTGAAAAATACCTTCAAATTCTATTAAATTATTTTTAGGAGAGCTCGTTGCACCAGATATGGAAGAGCCTGTAACTAAAGCCCTGCATCACCACGGCGAAGAGCCAGAAAGAGCGGGCTATAGTATTGAAGAACTGTTCACGCTAATTCGAAGTACGTCCTGGCGACATAAATTATTGGATATGTATACACTTGCTGCTATCCCCATAAAAGTTTTTTTTTTTATTTTATCCATGCATTTATATTATTAACAAAAGAAAGAAACAAATCTATATCGGTTTATCTTACTTTTATGGTCTTTAATTGTTTTTAATTTTATGTTTTTTAGCTTCTCTTCTTGCTTTTATCAGTTTTACTCTCCTGAATGTTGGTTTTTTGCAGCTTCTTTTTTGGTTTCTTTTAAGTTTACATTAGCGACGAAGACACTTTATGTGAAATAGGTAAAATATTTGAGTTGTGAACTCCTGGAAGAGGCGGATGATGCAGTTTATTCTCTTGAATGTGCTCATAAATATGAAATCAGTCATATGAATTTTCCCCCGAAATAAAAGCTCTGAACAAACTTTTTTTTAAACTTGTGACCTATGTAAATCGTTTTTGAAGGCCAGAAAATTCCAGGATGCCAATTCCTACAAAAAAAACATTTTGGACACGTTTTGATTCTCGCTGGTGCTTGTAATTCTCACAGCCGCCTATGTTATAACCGTATATTTCTTTGTTCTTGCTATGTCATATATTTTAACCGCATTTTTGTGTTCTTCACGCTCATATTTAATTCGTTCTGCTCCTCTTTGTCGCATGTTTTGTACCCGCTTATTTCTTTGTTCTTCACTTTTGTTTTTGACTCGTTTTAATTCTCACTACCGCTTATCTTCTAACCAAATAATTGTTTGTTAATCAATTTGGTCTTTGAATCGTTGTCATTTTCGTATTCGCAAGTAATATAAACGTATATTTCTTTGTTCTTCATTTTCATTAATCATTACTTCCAGTAATTTTTTCAATATCCTTAACCTTAGCTGTTCCGATTGGCTTTATCATATTTGATGGTCCAGTTTGTTCATTTGTTCGCTAGGCATTATGAAACTGATTAAAATGCATTTTTTAAGTACACGCATTGCAATTTGTATTTTATAACTATCTTTGTTCTTTTTTTACGTTGATAATATAATAATTATTATATAAATATATGTTCGTATATAGTATAAACGACACGATCACTGCAGGGGGGGGGGGATTTTGAAATGTGTCTCTTGCAAGTGGATAAAAAATTCGAACCTCGAAATAAAAGATATAAAAAATTTTTTCCATATTTACCTATTTTATTGGTTTTGGCCGGTCATAAAATTCCACTATGATCATTCCTCCCCCCCCTCAAAAAATATTTTTGATTCGTTCTGATTCTCTCGATCTCTTGTAATTCTCGCTGCTCAGTTTCATCTAACCACATTTTTTTTGTTCTTGCTGTTGCATATCTATTGACAGATATTTTTTTGTTCTCCACTTTCATTTTTAATTTATTCTGCTCCTCGTTTTCGCATGTCTTGTAACCGCATATTTCTTTGTTCTTGACTCGTTTTAATTCTCCCTGCCGCTTATTTTCTTACGGATATTTCCTTTTTCTTATAGTTCGTTGTCGCAAGTATTCTCAAAGTGTATTTATTTTCTGTTGATTTTTGTTTGTTCGTTTGAATTCGTTTGAATTTTGTTTGAAGAGAATTTTTCAATACCCTTTGCATTAGTTGCTCGGATTGGTCTTGTCACAGTTGATGGCCTTGGTTGTTCATTTGTCTTCTAGGCATTATAAAATTACTTAAAACTTACTACTTTTTTTTATTCCTACTACTGCTAGCAACTCACTGCAGCACCAAGCCGCATGAGGCCAAATCAAGTACGCTTGCTCCTTTTCCGTCCCAATCTATTCTAGGCCCCCCTTTTTATATCCTCCCCGGATTTTCCGATTTTCTTTAAATATTTCTTCGTGACGTCCTCCTACCCTAAACGAGGACGACCTGCTTCCTGTTTAGCCTTTCCTGTTTAGACAGTTGGCCGGAAAGGACAATCTTTAGAAATCTGTCATCCTTCATCCACACAACGTGCCCTAACGACCTCAACCTTTCTTTCATTATATCCCTAGAAAGAGGTATTTTACCACATTTTTCGTACAGCCTACAATTTGAAATACGGTCAGTCTGCCAGGTACCCAGAACAATTCGTAAACAATTTCTCTGGAAAAAATCTAGCAAATCTTCATTCGCTTTTCGGAGCGCCCATGCTTCAGAGCCATATTTGACCACTGTCATCGCTGTAGCTTCTAATATTCTAATCTTGGGTTGGAGACTTATCTTCCTATTCTTCTAAGCTTTTTTTTAACTATGAAAAAAACACCCTGAGCCTTAGCTATTCTACTTTTAACATCTTTACTGCTCCCACCATTTTTACTAATAATACTACCAAGGTAAAGTGAAGTTGCCCACCTCATCGATTCTTTCGTTACCCAACGTTGCATTTTCATCTTCACATATTCCTAGCCTTAGTGACCTAGTCTTCTTAATATTAATTTTTAAACCTATTCTAGCACCCTGAACACGTAAAACCTCTAAAAGTTCCTTCATTTTGCTAACTCTTTCATTTAGGATGCTTAAATCATAAGTATAAACTAAATCCAGAAAACGTTTTCCTCTCTATTTAATTCTGTGATCTCCTATTGCCTTTCCTGTGTTCAAAATAATCCATATAAACGGGGATAGAACACAACCTTGCTTAACTCTTGATTTAATACAAAATCTGCTGCTACCCTTATTTCGTACCTTAACTTCAGCAGTTTTATTCTCGTACATAGCATTAGTATACCATATAATGATAAAACTTTTGCTAGAGCTCTTCTTGCTCATAATCTATAAAACTGAGGACCAAAGGTTATCTGACCAGAGATAAGATATATAATACATAATTTCAGGAGTAATTTATAATTTCAATATGCAACATGTTGTCATTGTGCAACATTTTTGTTTGCAATTCAATGTGATTTTTGCTGTTTCTTGTTCCATGCCTTTTTCCTTAGCTGTCCAGAATAGTTTTCCAGCTTGTGTAATTTATTGTGCGTCATAGATTATAAAAACAGTACGAGCTTAACTTTCTAAAGGGATACTTTAAGAGTTATTTTGAAATTCTAGCTTAACCTTCTA
Organism: Artemia sp. Qi Xiang Cuo; assembly: GCF_049724085.1. Classification (NCBI taxonomy): domain Eukaryota; kingdom Metazoa; phylum Arthropoda; class Branchiopoda; order Anostraca; family Artemiidae; genus Artemia; species Artemia sp. Qi Xiang Cuo. The sequence goes on from NC_142812.1 coordinate 48,364,010, forward strand.
AAGGGATACTTAAAGGGATATTTTTATATTCTAGCTTAGCTTTCTAAAGGGATACTTTAAGGGATATCTTTATATTTTAGATTAAATTTCTAAAGGGGTACTTAAAGGGATATTTTTATATTCTACCTTAACGTTCTAAAGGGATATTTTTATATTCTAGCTTAACTTTCTAAAGGGATTCTTAAAGGGGTATTTTTTATTCTAGCTTAGCTTTCTAAAGGGATACTTAAAGGGATATTTTTATATTCTAGATTAACTTTCTAAAGGGATACTCTAAGGGATATTTTCATGTTCTAGATTAACTTTCTAAATGGATACTTAAAGGGGTATTTTTATGTTCTAGCTTAACTTTCTAAAATGATACTTAACATGATAATTTTTATATTCTAGATTAACTTTCTGGGGAAGAATTAATTGGATCCTGGGGAAGAATTAATTATAGAATTTATTGAGATCACCCCATGGCGTGTGAGATTTCGACTGTGCCTCGAAGATTCGTCTTTGTGCGATTTCTTATAGCATAGAATATGCCATCTTCAAGGCTATAACTCTTGCCTGTGAAACTGCCTGATAAATCGTTGAGATTTGTTTGAACTTGCATAATATTCATCCTTTCTTTTTCGGCTACAAGTGTATTTAAATCCACAGCAGCAAAATATAAATAAACGATTATACCAATTGTGAGGGGAATTAGTAGGCAAATCAAATACTTTCAAAATAATTTCTTTGTATGAATATTGCGACTCCGTACGACTTCGTTGATATCAATGGTTGTATGCTTTGTTGCTTCATCATAACTTGGAAGACCGAATATGCTATCATAATTTGGAAGACCATTTCCATTTTCATCACTCATTGTTTGCAATATTTAGTGTTAAGAGACTCTATCTCTTTTAAAGTTTTAAAACCAAAACTCATTTTCAAACTATCCCTATTTATTTCCTAATAAAACTAAAGTAAAGAAATTTTTTGTATAAATTCTTTGTAAAACAAGAAAATTTTCTCACTTTTTAAACGTTGTGATTTTTCCATGAAAACATTAATTCCTGAAAGTTTTTTTAAAATACATAACTGCCCTGCTTTTGTACGTCATAAGATACGTTTTGTATTCTAGTATCATGTTTGTCCAGTTAATATTTTGCCCACCCTGGCAAAACTATACAATTTTCTTAGGGCTAAAGCGAAAAAAGGTAAAGCCGCATCTACATTCGACATTTTCTGAAAAACTGGGCCAGAAAACTGGAAAAATGGGTAATGTAGACCACTGCTGCCGTCCCAGTTTTCCGCTTCTGGGTATGGCACAAAAAGACGCCAATAAATGTGCTGGTATGCCAGAAAATGGATAGTTAAGATGGGTTGCTCTGTATTCTGGCAACTCTAGTAAGCGCTAAATTTGAAAAAGAAGCAATGGGATTCACCAAAAAAGACAAAGAGGCTTTTAAAAACTCTCCCAAATGGTCAAATGAAGAGACTATCCAGAAAATAGTACCTAAAGTTCAAACTCATATGGCAGCATCTACTTTCGGAATTTTCTGGAAAACTAGACCAGAAAAGTGCAGTGTAGACTAATCAAAGCATGGTTTAATAATAGAAAAGCCAAGACAGATAGTCCGGGTGAGTGAGAGGCAAGTCTGGCATAAATACTTTTTAGGATGGTATAAAAATGATGTTATTTCACTTTTTAACTTATCGATTAACTTTTTTTTAACTTTTTCTTTAACTTTTTGAGTGTTCTTTTGTGACAAAAAGCTGCGTCGGGTAGCCTGGGTTGTGGTGATAGCTACGATCCAGTCAGGACCGAACCATGGTCTATAGTAAATAAAAATTGAAAAGTGTTTTAAAAACTGTCTATTAAGAAAAAATAATCATTTATTGCTCATTCAGGAGCAATAACTACAAAAACTATTTATTTTCATTAGTTTTCATAGTAAAATGTTATTTTGAAACGAATATATAAAAAATGTGAAAAATAGCCTGAAAATCCTCGAAAACGATGCTGGATCGAAAGGAGCAGAAGAGACCTTGTTAGGAATGGTATGATCAAAATTAATCTGTATTTCCGAGTGACGTTGCACAAGAGGATGCGATAATTTATGCCAGACGTGCCACAAGCCAGGGTAAAGAATTTAAAGCGTCGAAACCCATATTGGCAAGTGTGTTTTTCTCTGAAGAGCCCTGATGTGACGTCATCACTTTGGAAGATTTCATTAGACTTGAGGTGCTTTGGCTTGTAGTTTTATAACGATGTACATTTATTATTGATAACCTGGCATGAAGTGGGAAATTTATTTTAGACTTATGATTGTGCTATACTGTTTTGTTCTAGACTATTTGATAGATAATTAAGATCAAGATCTTGTTCAAGTGCTTGTTTATCTCAGTTGCTAAAGTAGGAAACTTTTTTTTATATATAAACCAATTAATTACCTATGATAATAAATTAATTTTTTTTCCGCAAAAAGTGCATCTTCATAAACAAGATGATATACCACACGTATCTTTTGACAAGGATGGATTACAAATTACACCATATTTAGTAGATTGCAACCATAAATGACATCATTCATGGTAATTTTGGAAAAAAGTTGTATCTTCATTTACTAGGCGATATAAAATGCATATCTTTTGACAAGATAATTTGACACCTGCATCTTTTGAAAAGTTGTTTTTCTTGGATATTATGTCATATTTGAGTGACTGCTGCCTTATTCCATAAGGCTCATTGTCTACAAGATGCCACTGTTAACCATTACCTCAAGTTCAGAAAACTAACATAATAAGATGGAGGTCCTATTCAATCATTCCGTCCTGTCGTATTCAGGCGTCGTGTACCTGCTTTAAGCACTCTAACTCGTTTTAAAGCTAATGTATCGGCTACCCAGGACACTCAGTTAAGATCATCCTGAATGAGCCAAGGGATTTTCCGATCGAGGCAGTGACCAGTGTGAGGTGGTGCCACCCTACCGAGACTCATATCCAACTACCAGCTTTTAACTGCAGCAACTTTAATACACACTAATGGAGCTGGAGTTACCGCGGTTTTTGGTACCAGACCTTTCCTCCAATGTATTCTTGTTAGAGAATTTAAAGTGTACTCATTCCAATCACAAAGTTTTGAATGCAAGTTAGTAAGTATGACGGCACTTGACCCTTAAGGTTCAAACTGTCGGTGCTGATCTTCGTTTCATGGCTCTTCAGCCAGGAAGGACCATGGGTGGATGGGGCCAGCCATCCTTTGCTTTCCCACACCCGTCCTGCTTACCTTCCCCAGGTTTCTCCAACTCACTCATTTAGAGCTGATTTGACACTGGCTGAGCTTACAGAGTCACGCCACTGACCCCGGTTCCAAGCCAAACAACCGGCTACGACAGGAATAGAACCCCGTGCCCCTCGGATAAAAGGATTTCCAACCCAGCGTGCCAACCACTTAGCAGGGACTTCACAAGGGCACTCGGACAAAAGGATTCCCAACGCAGCGCGCCAACCACTTTGCTAGGACGGCACAAGGGTCTTGAATGAGTCCTGCATCGTTATTTTTCGTGAATACTTCCCGGTGCTGGGAAAAGGTAATTTGCGGTCCTGTCAAGTATTAATGTGACTCTTAACTTTCAAATGTATTACACTGCACAGTATATCAAGCATAACAAGTCAGTCAACCAAAATCTCTCTACAACTATGTAAGGTAACTTTAAGGCCTGCTGTAGACTTCGGAGTCTCTATTGCCAGTCTGTTCTGCAAAACTTTGACACAGCAGAATGAAGAAGCAGAAAAAAGGATTCAAAAAGGCATATCTAGATTTTGTCTCAAACCATATAGCATGAGGTTGCATGCCCTTTAGCTAACATCTCCAGCATTTTAATGCCAGCACAGTGATGTGCTACTAATATACAAGTGTATCAACAATAGCTGGAACAAGTTCTTCACACCTTGCTAATAAAAGAATAACACAGGGTAACTCAAAGATGCTCTACAAACATTTGTCAACCAAAGAATCAGACAAGAATTATTCATCCAAAAAATTAATAAATATTTTGACTAAATTGAGCGAGGAGATGGTAACCTCTGCATCAGCTGAAGTTTCAACAGAAGACTAAACTGAAAATGAGAAGCCAGGTATTTGAGATATAAATGGAGTCTTGGTTCCTTTATATCTCATAATTAATAAGGATTATAGTAATAACAACTGAGGTTTAGTTAGGAATTTGATGTCACTTGCCTTACTTAACCAACTCAGATGCTACAACCAAAATTTATGTAGCTTCGAAGCTGTCACTTTACTGCTTCGAGTTGTCATACTCAATATGAAATCATACTGCATGTGAAGATGGAATTTTTATCAAAAATTGCATTTATTTTAATATCGAGTTTTAGTACCTAAGCATGTATATATAACAATGTTCTTTTCAACTGAGACAATACACAGCTCTCAATGATGTTCTGGTGCCCCAATAATAAAAAAAGAAAGAAAATAAACTGCATCAGTGCTACCACTCCAAAAGCGTGTTTGTCAATGTGGTTGGTGGTATGTTTTCTGAAGTTTGTTTTTGGCAACCGAGATTTCAATGCTATACTGGGTGTTTCGATCTGACACCGTTTTCGAGTGTGTTCTTCATAAGTACATAAACTTTTATTTTAAAAACATTCACTGTTAAGAATAATTAAAATAATACTTACCATTCCTGAAAAAGTTGCAAGTCTAATTTTTTTTTTCTCACTATACAGTTTTGTTTAAAAGAAGTGTTTTAAATTTTTGAGTACTCCGGCCGGGGTTTTAATGCAACCATGCAACCGGTGCTGTAACAAAAATTTTTAGTCCTCTGATGAAATTCCATCACACTCAGAGACTAAAAGCCTACCAAGATCCACATGTATTGCTATTTATACGACTGGCGGGAGAAGTTTAGGTGACTATTAGAGACTTCTTTATCATCAGTTCATATTTGTATATATAGATATATTTTGTAAAATAAGATATATCTGTTTTAAGGGTTATTTATATTTGAAATTGAATTTTAGATATACTGTTTTTATAGTATCTTTCTTAATTTTATGTACTCACATTGAAATTATGTGATGATGAAATAGTGAGTATCAATGAAGATAGTGATATATATCTGGGAGTTAGGGACATGTTTAGGTGATTTTGAGGACTAATAGGGATGTTTACATTCAAAAAGTTTTTTTGAAAAGGTAAAGCGATGCAAATTTTGTGAGATGTTCAATACATGTAGACAAAATAAGACTAGGGGACAGGGTTGAGGCTTTGAGCATCCCCTGTTATGTGTCCGTGTCCTAGCTTTGTAAACGTACTGGCTTAGCTAACTATATTCTAATTTGCAATGACTCTTTTAACTGATTAGACTCATGAAGGTTTCGTTTCTTGCTCTTATCATCATTCTTTGATTTATCAAAACATTTAACTTTCAGAATCAGGAATGCATCTTTGATGGTATATTCGATCAGATGTTGCTGAAAGAGATTTTGGATGCGGGTCTACTTCTTCTTCTACGAATTAATTTAGACGAGCAAAATGATTCAGTCATCTCTAGCTCCCTCATTGCTCTTTCGGACCTTATATCCAATCAGCCGGACGAACTATGTCTTGAGAGAGTTGTTACTTGGCAACGCGGCATCGAACAGCCGTCACTTCCAACATCTGTTGATATAGAAGAAAAGAGTAAGAAACATTTTACAGACGAAGGAGAAGAATTGAAAGATGTTGAGATATTGCAAATAGACGTCGTACGAGCTTGTTTTAGAATGAACTTGCTTGAAATATTAAGATATATTTTTAAAAACTATGAATAACACGCTCTTTCGGTATTCGCTGCAATGGATATTTTGACCAGGATTGCAAGACATTCTTTAGAGAGTTCGACTGATATCTTTGAATGTGAAGGCCTTCTTGATGTGATTTTTGCAGATTTCTTACCACCGCAAAGACTTTTGCCTGACGTTAAACCGAAGCTCCTTGATAAGGTGAAAGGAGTTCCTCTCCGTCAAGCCATGAAGTTGATTCGTGTTGCTCGCTGCGAAAGGTGTACACCTTGCAAAGCGGATTGAACACAAATACCCGATAATGGATTCCATTGCTGCTTATATAATGATTGAACCAAGGTATTTATTATTATTTTAAAACCCAGTATCAAACCCAGTATCACCATTCAAACCCAGTATCACCATTCAAACCCAGTATAATTATTCAAACCCAGTAAAACCATTCAAACCCCTTTATCAAAATTCAAATCCATTTAAACCCAGTATTGACATTTAAACCCAGTATCACCATACAAACCCATTCAAACCCATTCAAATCCAGTATCGCCATTCAAACCCAGTATTCAAAAGCAGTATCACCATTAAAGCCCATTCATACCTGATATAACCATTCAAATCCATTCAAACCCAGTATCACCATTCAAAATCATTCAAACCCATTATCACCATTCAAAACCATTCAAACCCAGTACTACTGCCCTGGTTTTTGCCTTGCTTAAACAAATCTTTTTTTTGTTTTTCATTGGCCACTTAACTTAGAAAGTGTGACCGGAGAAACTTTAGAGGGCACATTAGATATATTATGAATTCTCTAGTTTCTTTTTTAGAGTTAACTTGATCGCCAGTTGCTTACAGATACGTTTTATTACGGAAAGATGGGTGTTTGTTTGATGTTGGGTGTGCAATTGGCTCCCATTTATTATTGACTCGCTTTATTATTTTTAACATTTCGGCTATTTGAAATCGCATACAATAAGGCGTGCTGCTGGATCCTATGGATAGCTTAGCTTGAATAGTCGAGCAGTTTATTCAATAGAATAAATTAAGTTTAAATATGCACGCGCCGGTTATGTTGTGGTTGGTTGAGAGATATTGGAAAAACCGATGGTTTTCATAAACTGACAAAGTTCTCAAAAAATTTTTAAAAAATGACTATCAATCTCCTGATAAAGATACAAAATATCACAAGCTCTGCTCTGTGAAACAGAATTATATCTTTCAAAGGATAAAATATTCTCAATTTTACCGGGAGACAGAGTCTCAAAAATTTGCTTAAGGGGAATTCTTCTTCCTCTAGATGAATTTTAAGGGGCCCTGAAGGTATCAGCGTCTTCCAGGGTACAAATTATTGATGTCAATATTTTATAATTGCGGATATTTATCTTGAGGAAAGAAGCAAATATCGCTTTTAAAACGGAATCAGTCGAATTCATCCATGAAATCTAAGGAAGTCAGAGTTATGATATCCACCTCCCTCTCTGAGCAGTGTTCGATGTAAAGAGAAATTGAATGTTTGGAATTCCTATAAACAAGAAGTTGACAGAGATAGAATTCGTTTTTGGGCATAGTGTAACAGTAGACTCTGAAGATTTCTGTTGCAATTACGCCAACGATTTTATATCCAACAAGGTTAAATTCATCTCTCATGATTAATCGATTGTGGAGGGAATTAACGGACTCACCAACGCATAACTAGATTATAATTAAAATATTGTAATATGTTCTATGATATATGTAATGTAGAGTGATTTAGAAAATTAAATTTGAAATTTAGTTGCAACATTAATCAAGCATCCTAGATGAAAAGCAAATGAGAACAATAAAATAAAAGGTTCAGATTTGATGTTTAAATAAGAAAATTCAAGTAAAGCAAATTAAATAAGTATTACTTTTCCAGGCATTTAATATGGGGGACTTTAGTGCAGCATTATTGACGTTGGGTAGAAGCCATTGAAACCCGGTAGAGGCAGAGATCTCAGCCTGGATCAAAGGAAATTTCTTTGGAAAGCGGGTTGCATCTTTTGCTTCAATTTTAATTAACGCTAGGGATCATCGTCTTTCTATGGATATTATATGGTGATGCTATTAAATTTGATATTCTTGACACTTGGTAGATGACCTTGTCATTAGGTGGAAGTAGGGACTCGGTGGGTCTCTAGAGGATTTTGTTTGTGGAAGGAGTTAAAAAGCTGCAAGAAAATTCAGTTATTCGTTTTGATGTATCTGTTACACCATCAAACAATGTCTTTGAAGATTTAAATCTAAATATATGAAAACCTCTAAAACTTGAGTTTAACCTTTTATGATTAACTTCTTCCCATGGGGGTCAATTTTCAAACATCTGTATTGATCAACTTAAAATGTAAAAGGTTTTTGTTTTTTAGCGTTCATAAACGTGGATCTTCGGGCCTGTACAGTCCCTTAAACCTCAAAACCCCCAGCGCCTCAAAATTTGCTTACATTTTTCTGGAATTCAACCCCCCCCTACGTCTTGAGGACAGCTGGCCTACTGGCATAATATTATGTGAAAGTTGGCGATGCGTTCACTAGTACAGTCCTCATTTGTAACACATATTCTGTTGGAACTTGTAAAATTATATTTTGTCAACTTCCAAGTGAAAAATTACGTCAGTTGCCAAATTGCCATTTAGATTTCAAATTCAGGTTTTGATTCAGATTGGCCGAAACTAGATTTATCACACCTTTTGTGACAGAACAATTAATATAAAGCAAAAATTTGTTGTTACACAATTATTGGCCAATGCTACTTATCTACTTGGTTTGTTTTTTTGTATTTCTAATAATTTTTTTTTAACAATTATTAAAACTATGGATTTTGTTTCATGAACTATTCTGATATTATAATTTTAGCTTTCATAGTTATTTTGAACTTTCTTACCATTATTAAAAATATTAATTTTTATTTATAGACGTTGTTAAATAGCGATTCAACTCTTCATGATTCTTATATATTTTCTAACGTTGGTGAAAATTAGAATTTTTTTCATCTGAACGCTTCTGATATTTTGGTTCAATTTTCCATATTTCTTATAAATTTTCTGACCCTAATTGAAAATAATACTTGCTGTATTCACAATCTTATAGGCTATAGTGATTCGTTTTCTTATAATTATTTAATTTAAAAAAACCTTTCCGAAAAAATCATTTTTTTAAAATGAAATTAAAGTAAATTTTAAAATTAGGCTCAGAATATAAATATAAATATTAAAATTAAAACTCAACACTATTTAAAAATAAATGAAACCAAAAAAACGAACAGAAGTTAAATAAACAATCATGGCAAAAACATACAGCAACAGATGATATAAACGAATAAATGTATCTTAAAGCGATTATTGATTATGATTGAATATGAAAATAAATATTAAGATAAGAAAATATTTTAATATTTAAGTACACATGAAACTTAAAAATAAGAGAAATTAAATAAAAAATCAATGCAAAAAACATAAAATATATATTAATGTAAATTAATAAATGAATCTTAAGACGAGTGGAACTTGAATCGAATATACAAATTAAGCTTGAAACAAACAAAATAACCACAACCAAGAGTTTGGGTATGACCTCCTTCACTCACTGTAAAAGTCTAAAAGCTACGGCGTCATTGGCGCTTTACTGAAAGCCAATTTTGTGACAAATATTTTCTTTTGTACTTATCTCTGAAAATGAACATTAAAATTATAGTAACATTTTGAAATGATGATCTTTCAGCAATTAATATTAATATACATCAATATTCAATTTAATTTATTGGCTCTTTGTAAAGTTGTTAAAGACGAATATAGTTTTCCTAAAAACAAGTGAATGGATACTGCCTCCTTTCCGAACTGTAAATAAAACCAAAACACTACTGCATCATTGGCGCTTAACGGCAAACGAATTATGTTACAAATACTTTCATTTCCAGTTCTTACAGCAATGAAAATAAAAATACAATTGCAGCGAAATAAATTCTTGAGTTGATGGATCTTTCAACAATTAATATCATTATGCATCAAATTTTCAATTTGATGTTAATTTTTTTTTCTTTTAATATTTTCCAAGACTGTTCAAGACGCAAATAGTTTTCAGTAAAGCACCAATGACGCAGTAGATTTTAGACTCTTACAATGAGAGAAGGAGGTCATACCTAAACTCTTGTTTGTGGTGATTTTTGTTTGTTTCCAGCTTAATTTGTATGTTCAATTTAAGTTTTACTCGTTTTAGTATTTATTTATTAATTTACATTAATATCTATTGTATGTTTGTTTGCATTGATTATTCATTTAATTTCTATTCGTTTTAAGTTTTATTTGTACTTCAATAGGAAAGTATTTTTTCGTCTTAAGATTGATTTTCATATTCGATCTAAGCATTACTCGCTTTAAGATCTATTAATTCATTTATACCATTACTTGTTGTATGTTTTTACTATGAGTGCTTATTTAATTTCTTTTAATTTTGGGTTTCATTTCTTTTGTAATATAATTTCTGGTCGTTTTGAGTTTTAATTTTAGAATATATTTCTAGCTGCTGAGCTTAAGTTTAAAATGGCCTTTACTTTCCTTTGAAAAACTTATTTTTTCGCAAAGTTTTTTTTTTAGTTAATTTTTGTTCGCTTTTGATTGCAAAAAATTTCAAGTTTTGAAAAATTCCTTATTTCAAAATCAAACTATAAAAAAAATAATCAAATATTCACCAAAGTATCAAAACTGATATCAAAGTATCAATATCAAAGTGAAAAAATGGGTTTGGATCAACTTAGGAGTTTTTATTATTTGATGTTTGAACTATTTTTAACGAAATTGCTATCTTAAAATTCTTATCGGATGGGTTTGGGGAAAAAGGGCGTGGGGGGACTAGATTAAGCTTCGGTCTCTTTTGACTCTTTAAAAGTGAACTAGAACCTTCTATTTCAATCAAACAGATCCCTCTCGGAAGTTTTTACGAGTATCCTTTCTATAAAAACCAAATATATATCCCAGAGTATACCCAGGGTATAACTTACAACGCCTGTCCCTCGGCCCTGGAAGGTTGTGTCGACCCTGGAGTTTCAATATCTGATGGCTAAACTATTTTTAACAAATTGGTTATATTAAATTTTTATCGGATGGGTTTATCCATCCAATACGCCCAAAGGTGTGGTGGGTGGGAGGGGCTAGTTGCCCTCCGATCTTTTTCACTCTGAGAAAATGAACTACAAATTTTAATTTCCATTCAAATGAACCTTCTCTGAAGTTTATACGAGTATACCTTCCAGAAGAACCAGATAGGCCACCAGAGCAATACTTACGCCGCCTGCCCCGGCCCTGGGTGGGGGGGGGGCGTCGACACCGGAGTTTTTCTTATATAACCTTTGAACTATTTTTAACGAAATGACCATACGTAAAGCAGTTTTGTTATAAAATATTCGAACTATTTTTAACAAAATGGCTACCTCAAATTTTTTATCAGATGTATTTGGGGGAAAAGGGATTGGGGGCCAGTTGCCCTCTGATCACTTTTGATAAAACGGAACAATAGTAAAAAAAGAGAAAAATAAACAAATGAACCCTCTCTGAAGTTTATACGAGCATCCCTTTCATACGAACAATATATGCCCCTGGGCATAACTTACAACGCCTGCCCCCAGGCCCTGGGGGGTTGTGACGACATCCGAGTTTTTGCTATCTGACTTTTGATAAATTTTAACTTAATGCCTATCTCAAAATTTGCATTGGATGCATTTGGGGAAAAGGGACGTGGGGGGCTAGTTACCCTCCAATATCTTTTGACTCGAAAAAAATTAACTAGAACTTTAGATTTCCAATCAAATGAGCCATCTCTGAATTTTTTACGAGTATCCTTTCAATAAAAACCATATATTCCCCGAGGGCACAACTTGCAACACCTGCCCTCCGGCCCTGGGGGCTTTGTTGACCCCTGAGTTTTCGTTATATGGTATTTGAATTATTAAAAAAAAGTTATCTCAAAATTCTTATCGGACGGGTTTGAGTAAAAAAGGGCGTGGAGGGGGGGGGGCTTGGTTCCTTCCAAAATATTTTTACTATTAAAAATTGAAAAATAAATTTAAATTTATAATAAAATGATAACTATTTGAAGTTAATATGAGCTTCCTTTCCATAAGACCCATATATGCCCCCAGGGGATAACTTATAACGCCTGCCGTCGGGCCCTGGTGAGTTGTGTCAACACCGGAATTTTTATTATATAATCTTTGAACTATTTTTAACTAAATAGCTATCTTAAAATTTTTATTGGATGCATTTGGAAAAATAGGGTTTAGGAGGGGGGAAGCTGGTTACCCTCCAATATCTTTTGACGCTTAAAAAGTGAACTAGAACTTTCAATTTCCAATCAAATCAGCCCTCTTTGAAGTTTATACGACAATGCTGTCTATACAAAACCTTATATGCCCCCAGGGCATAAGGGCTGTGGGGGAATTGTCATCCTCAAAGACCTAATTTTCAGAGATTAAAACCACGTTTAATAAAATGGCTGTCTCAAAATTTTCATTGGATTTGTTTGGGGAAAAGGTGCGTATAAGAGGGAGGATAGTTGCCCTGAAATTATTTTCGACAGATAAAAAAGGAACTAGCTCTTTGAATTTCCAATCGAATGAGCCTTTTTTGAAATTTCTACGAGAACGCCTTCTATAATAACCTTATATGCCCCAAGGGCAGAACTTAAAACCCTTGCCCTAAGGGTTGGGGGGGGGGGTGGGAGTGTTCTCCTCAAAAACATATTTTCTATCTGGAAATCTACTACGCTTAACAAAATGGATATCTCAAAATTTTTATTGGATGTGTCTGGGGGAATGATGGGCGTTGGGGGGGGGGGGTATTTGGCCTCCAATCACTTTCGACTATTAAAAAGGGCGCTAGCCCTTTGAATTCCTAATCGAAGGAACCTTTTTTGAAGTTTTTACGACAATACCTACTATAAAAACCTAATTTGCCCCCAGGGCATAACTTAAAACTCTTGCCCTGAGGGTTGTGGGGGATTGTTCTCCTCAAATACATATTTTCCATCTGGAAATCAACTACGCTGAACAAAATGCTATCTCAAAATTTTGATTGGATGTGTTAGGGGGAATGATGGGCATGGAGGGGGGGGGCAGGAGCCTTCCAATCACTTTTGACTATTAAAAGGGCACTAGCTTTTTGAATTTCCAATCGAATGATTCTTTTCTGAAGTTTCTACGACAACGCCTTCTATAAATACCTTATATGCCCCCAGGGCATAACTTAAAACCCTTGCCCTGAGGGTTGTGGGGGAGTGCCCTCCTCAAAAACATATTTTCCATAGAGAAATCAACTACGCTGAACAAAATGGCTATCTCAAAATTTTGATTGGATGTGTTTGGGGAAATGATGGGCGTGGGGGGGGGCTATTTACCCTCCAATCACTTTCGACCATTTAAAAAGGCAATAGCCCTTTGAATTACCAATCGAATGAGCCTGTTTGGAAGTTTCTATGAAAATGCCTTCTATAAAAACCTTATATGCTCCAGGGCATAACTTAAAACTCTTGCCCTGGGGGTTGGGAGGAGTGTCCTCCTCAAAAATATATTTTTTATCTGGAAATCAACTGCGCTGAACAAAATGGCTATCTCAAAATTTTGATTGGATGTGTCTTGGGGAAAGATGGGCGTGGGGGGGGGTTGTTGCCCTCCAATCATTTTCAACTATTAAGAATGGCATTAGAACTCTCAATTTCCAATCGAATGAGCCCCCTTTGAAGTTTCTACGACGACCCCTTCCGTATCAAGGGCCTTTGAAAAAAAAACAATAATAAAACATTGGAGCCGTGTGGCCTTTACAATATGTTGATATTTTTTTTTTTTTACAGTTTAGGTAGCTTGTTTTAAAATTAGTTTTTTTTTGCTGAAACCCCATTATATTGCAGTTTTTATTTTTCTTAACGATGATAATATTGTTAAAATAGTTCATTTTTTTTCTGAACTTAATTATTGTGATGATTTGAATTTAAATAATTCTTCTTTTATTTTACAGTGTGTGTAACCTCTATTAAAATTGGAGATTTTTTTTTGCTGAAACCCGCTGGTATTGCAGTTTGACCATCTATATTTTTTATAGATTTTCAAACTCTTATTGAAAGTAATATTTTCTTTACCGATAGTTCTGTATAGTGATTTGATTTTTCATAATTCTTATAAATATTCTAAATTTTTATAACCTATATCAAAGTTAGGGATTTTTATTTTGCTGAACGCGGCTAATCTTGTTACACGAGTTCATTTTTTTTCTGAACTTCTTTCTCGTGATGATTTGACTTTAATTAATTTTTTTTACAGTGTATGTAACCTATATTAAAATTGGAGATTTTTTTTGCTGAAACCCGCTGGTATTGCGGCTTGACCATCAATATTTCTTATAGTTTTTTAAACTCTTATTGAAACTAATAATTTCTTTTCCGACAGTTCTGTATAGTGATTCGATTTTTCATAATTCTTATAAATATACTAAATTCTTATAACCTATATCAAAATTAGGGATTTTCTTTTGCTGAACGTGGCTAAATGAGTTCATTTTCTTTCCGAACTTCATTCTCGTGATGTTTGACTTAAAATATTTTTTTTTTGCAATTTATGTAACCTCTATTAAAATTGGATATTTTTTTTGCTGACACCCGCTGGTATGGCGGCTCGACCTTCTATGTTTCTTACAGATTTTTAAACATTTATTGAAACTAATGTTTTCAATACCAACGCATCTATATAGGGATTCGATTTTTCTTCATTCTTATAAATTTTCTAACTTTTATTAAAATTCATGGTTTTTTCTGATGAACTTTCATGATTTGACTTTTATTTATAATTGTAATTTTATAATCTCTATCAAAATTAGGGACTTTCTTTTGCGGAACGCTCCTAATAGTGCGACACGAGTTTTCACAGCTATGATAGTTTTCCTAACCCTTATTAAAACTAATGATTTTTTTTTGTTTCTATTTAGTGATTCAATGTGTTTAATTTTTTTTCTATATAGTGTTGCAATATGTTTAACTTGTTTTTGTTTCTATACAGTGTTTCAATGTGTTTCGGTGTTTAATTTTTTGTTTCTATAGCGTTTCAATCCTTTAGGATTCTTGTATATTTCCTACGTTTTATTGGAGTTGGAGAAGTTTTTTTTTGATAAACGAAAATAATATTTTTATTTTTGTATTCATATTTTTTAAAGATTTTATAACTGTTTTTAAATTTATCTAATTTTTATAGCGAAACAGTTACTACAATAAAATACTCATTACGACTTAGTATCTAAGCTTTAAATACATGGCGGATGTTTATTTAATCTAGTTCAAAAGCCAGTAGCTGTACCGGTCTCTTTCCTGTTATTATGAAGAATCTAATATTCTACCAGAGCCGGGTTTCTTTGAATTTGAAAACGGTTGAAAATATGTTCAACTATGTTCATGGAGCGGCGCTGTTGTCTTTCGTTGAAACAATGATCTTTGTAGCTGGAAATTATGAAAGACTTAACGAACTACAAAAGGTAGGCTGTCTAAAATAGATTTTTTTCAAACCCAACATATTTTTCAAAGTGTTTCGTCAAGAAAGTGGCTTAACTTTTTCTGTGAACTGTCACGATTTGACTTTAATATTTTTATAATCTCTATCAAAACTACGGATGTTTCTTTTCTGAACGCTGCTAATAATGCGACCCGAGTATGTTTCCGGATTTCCGGATTGTGTTTGCCGGATTTCCAAAAAAAAAGGAAAGTTTGAAAAATAGTGTTTAAAAGAGGAACCCAGAAAGGAAAGGAGCGCTTCCCTTATTGATAGCAGACTGCACTGGTACTGACATACACTGTCTTGAACATACAAAATGTGCGCTCAGGGACGTAATGACGTTAGCATAGAAACGACCTTGACACAGGGTTGAATTTGTAATAAAGATGTTGCAGCTTACTTTGGAATAGGCTCCCAGGGAGGTAATCTCAGGACAACAAAGGTTTAAATGTTTGAACGATCGCTGTATTGCTAGCGATTGTTAGACGATACTTGTATATTTGGTAGAAATATCCAGACTTTTGTATTTGTTTTCACTGTCTAATAAATGGACTTACCCCCATTTGAAAGTTTTACTTGTTCGTCATAGAAAGGCAATGCAGTCTAAAAAAAACAACCTAATTTAATGTATTACGTGAAAAGAGTAATCTCAGAAATCCGGTCTAACCGGTTGATCTCATTAAAACAAAATTCAACCGACATGATTCTAGGGGAAAACTACCGAAATGATTGACTATTGTCATATTAGGCCTTCAGTTTTTATCGGCCTGTTCCAATGAAAATTTACACTAAGACAATTTTAATCAGAATAATATCTTGTATTCGATGTTATATCACTTGTGTACTACTTTGAATTTGATGGAGTGATTTTCATTAAGATTATATGATTTTTAGGTGGCGTTTCCCTCTTTTTACAGAAATAAGGCAAATTTTCTCAGGCTTTTAACTTTTGATGGGTAAGATTAAACTTGATAAAATATATATATTTAAAATCAGTAAAATAAAAATCCGATTCTTTTGATGTATCTATTGGTATTGAAATTCCATTTTTTAGGGTTTCAGTTACTATTGAGCCAGGTCGCTTTGAATATGGGCAGAGACTGAGGGCTATAAACTTTAATTTTTTTTCAAAGGAGAATTCATCAGCAAATTATATCGGTACCGTATCGGTACGATACCGATATATCGGTATCAGACCCCCAAATATCCAAATCGGTTGGGCCCTAGTTGTGACAACTACTTCATATTTGTTGTCTACTAACAATATTTTTATATGATTATATGATTCATGGTACTATTTTTACTATGTGTATATATTTTTTTTGCTATTAATGATAGTATTTTATTTTAGATTGTACTATTTTTACTTTTTGTTGTTTTTCTCCCTTAGAATTGTGCCTGTTGAAGTTCTATTTAATTAATCAACAGACCAGTTTTTTGAGATAACCTCCCTCGGATACTATTCCAAAGAGAGCTACAATGTCTTTATAAAAAAATTTGATGTTTCTAAATAGATAAAAGTAGTCCGTCTTTGGGCTCTGAGAATACTGACTGGAGATACTGGACATACTGTACAATACTCAAATGCTTTCTAATATACATGCTGAGAATGCTGACTGGAGATACTGAACATTCTAGAGATTACTTATATGCTTTCTGCTGTACAAACATACTCACATATTGGCTTTCCTTTTATGCCATACTTCTGTACCATAACACCATAATTAGCCACTCATTGTCGTTGACCTAATTTGACCTTAGTTGACCTTATTGACCTTGCTTTTAGCAACCTGACCTTATTTGGAGCTTGCTGCCTTCCTATATGTTTCATAGATGAGCGGAAAATTTTGTATTTATCTATTTTACCATCTTACCCTTGCCTGGAGTTTTTATTGGAGTTTTTACCTGGACTCGAAGGTGATATCGAAATTCTGTATGGTAAAATTGCAAAAAACTGTGGGTATGCACCAAAAATTATGTATAGTGAAACATAAAAGGAAAATTACAAAGAATAGAAGAGTTTCAATAGTAAAAAAAAAAATCAAAAGAAAGAACTGCTTCCTATACAGATAATGCAACTTACACAAAAATTTGAATGATAGCAAACTCCTGCTAGATTTCCCATCTTAATTTCTCTTAGAAAGGGTATCTTATTAAAACCATTTGAAGACACTTGACTTAATGACAAACTTTAAACAGCCAAAGAATGTTTTTCTTCGATCGGCATGAAAATTACATATTAAATATGGATCAAACGGACAATCTCCTTTCGATATTCAACCCCCCCCCTTGTAGAGAACTTTGAGAGAAAGTAATTAATATATTTAAATTACACTTTCTTTGGATTTTTAAATTTGGTGTCAATTGTAAAAAAATAAAGAAAATAAATAAATAAAATTTAGTATTATCATATATCCACTCGTATAACCATTTGAACTATCATAGGTAGCGCAATAGCACTGCCTTAGTAAAGAACGATGTTGGCACAGAATATTATTTATTTCTTTTTTTTCAATACCAGGGCACTTCCTATCGAAGGAGTTGTCATAGAAACTTCAAAAAGGCCTCATTTGATTGGAAACTAGTGCCCTTTTTACTTGTCGAAAGTGATTGGAAGACAACTAACGCCCCTTCCACACCCACCATTTCCCCAAACACATCCAATCGAATTTTGAGATGACCATTTTGTTCGTAGTTGATTTAAATAGAAATTATGTTATAGGAGGATACTCCCCCACAGCCCTCAGGGCAAGGGTTGTAAGTTACGCCTTGGGGGCATATCATGTTCTTATAGACAGCTTTGTCATAGACTCTTAAAAAAGGGCTCATTCGATTGGAAATTCAAAGGTCCAGGGCCCGTTTTACTCGTCGAAAGTGAACCCCCCACACATCTCTCAAGGTACGGGTTGTAAGTAATGCCCTGGTGGCAAATAATGTTTTTAAAGACAGTGTTCACGTAGAAACTTCAAGAAGAGCTCATTCGATTGGAAATTGAAAAGAATAGTGCCCTATTGAACAGGAAACATTTAGTGGAAGGCAACTAACAGCCCTTTCACGCCTACTATTTCCCCAAACACATTCAATCAAAATTTTGAGATAGCCATTTTGTTTAAAGCAGTTGCAAATTCTGGAAGTTATATCTTTGAGCAGGAAATTCACCCCAGAGTCTTAAGGGCAAGGGTTATAAGTTAGGCTACACCCTGGCTGCATATGCGGTTTTTATTGAAAGCTTTGTCGCTAAAACTGGAAAAAGGGCTTATTGGGTTGGAAATTCAAAGAGCTGGTGCCCTTTTTAATAGTCGAAAGTGATTGGAGGGCAACCAACCCTCCTCACATGCCCACCATTTCCCCAAATACAAACAATCAAAATACTGAGATGGCCATTTTATTCAATGTAGTTGAAAGTTCTAGAAATTGGGTCTTTGAGGATAATAACCACACCAAACCCCTCAGGTCAAAGGTTGTAAGTTATGCCCTGGGGCCCTATAAGGTTTTTATAAAAAGTATTTTCGTATAAACTTCAAAAAAGGTTGATTTAATTGAAAATTCAAAGGGTAAGTGGGCATTTTAATAGTCGAAAGTGATTGGAGGGGAACTAACCCCCCTCTCACACCCTCCATTTTTAAAACACATCCAATCAAAATTTTTCGATAGACGTTTTGTTGAACGTAGTTGAAAGGTCCGGAAATTATGTCTTGGAGGATTAAACTCCCCGACAGTCCTCAGGTCAATGTTTGTAAGTTATACCCTGGGGGTATATAAGGTTATTATAGAACAAGTCGTCTTAAAACTTAAAAAATGGCTGAAGCCATTGTAAATCGAAAGGGATAGTATCCTTTTTAATTGTTTAAAGTTATTGGAGGGTAGTTAAACCCCGTCTCACGCCCGCCAGGTCCCCACCCCCTGCACACAAAATTTTTAGATCTTCATTATATCCCATGTTTAGGACGTAGGTATTTTAAGGATGATAACCCCCTCAGAGCCCTCAGGGCACAGGTTGTGAGGTATAACTTGGGGGCTTATTAGTTTTTTGTAGAAAGGGTTGTCGTAGAAACTTCAAAAAAAACTAATTTGATTGGAAATTGAAAGGGCTTGCGCCCATTTTAATAGTCGAAAGTGATTGGAGAGCAACTAACCCCCCTCTCACACCCACCATCTCCCCACATGCACCCAAGAACAATATTGAGACTGGCAGTTTCTTCAACTTAGTTGAAAGTTCTGTAAATTATGATTTTGAGGAGGACAAAACCCCCCGAACCCACCAGGACAAGGGTTGTAAGTTTTGCCCTGGGGGAATATAGGGTTCTTCTAGAAAGTGTTTTCGTAGAAACTTCAAAAAGGGCTCCTTCGATTGGAAATTGAAAGGGGTAGTGCCCTTTTTAATAGTCGGAAGTGATTGGAGGGCAACTAACCCCTCTCTAACACCCACCTCTCTCATTTTCCCAAACCCATCCAATCCAAACAAAATACTTTGATAGTAATTTTTAAAATAAAATTCTCTTCTCTTCTATTCATTCTATTCTCAATCACAATTTTTAGATAGCAATTTTTTTAAACGTCGATTAAATATCTGGAAATTCGGTTTTTTTTAATGGCACCCCCCCCCCCCCTCAGCCTTCAAGGCAATTGTTGTAAGGTATGCCCTGGGGATATATAAGGTTTTTTTTATAGGAAATGTTGTCGTAGAAACTTGAAAAAAGGCTCATTCAATTTGAAATTGAAAGGGCTAGGGACCTGTTTAATAGGATAGTCGAAAATGAAGTGAGGGCAGTTAATCCCCCTCTCACAACTACCAATTCCTCAACCACATCCAATAGAAATTTTGAGATAGTAATTTTTATCACCGCATTTGAAAGTTCTGAATATTTTGTCTTTGAGGCTCATACCCCTCCTCCCCTACATACACACCTCAGGGTTCAGGGCTGTTGCGGAAACTTCAAAAAGGGGAAATTAAAGTATTGAAAGCGCTAGGGCCCTGTTTAAGAATCGAAAATTATTGGAGGTAAACTAACGCCCCTCTCACGTCCACCAGTTCTCCAAACATATCCAATCCAAAATTTGGTATAGACATTTTGTTCAACGTAGTTGAAAGTTCTAGAAGTTAGGTCTTTTCCAGCGTTGTCGTTGAAACTTCAAAAACGACTCATTGAATTGGGAATTGAGAGGGCTAGTACCTTTATTAACAGTCAAAAGCGATTAAAGGGCAAATGCCCTCTCCCTATACTCATCATTTCCCCAAACACTTCCGATCAACATTTTGATGTAGCAAGTTGCTGAACGTAGTTGAAGGCTTCTAAAATTATGTTTTACAGTACGACAACCCCCCAGAGCCCTCAGGACTGAGGTTGTAAGTTATGCCCTGGGGGCATATAATGCCATATAAAAAGTGTTGTCGTAAAAACTTCAAAAAGGGCTCTTTCGATTAGAAATTGAGAGGGTTATTGCCATTTTTAGTAGTCGAAAGCAATCAGAAGGAGAATCCCCCCCCCACGCGCCCATTATTTCCCACCACTGTGCCGATCAACATATTGATATGTCCGGTGTGTTCAACCGCGTTGAAAGGTCTGGAAATTATGTCTTTGAGGATGACACCCCTCCCCGCAGCCCTCAGGGTAAGGGTTATAAGTTATGCCCTGGGGACATATAGGGTTCTTATAGAAAGTATGGTCATATAAACTTCAAAGGTGGCTCATTGGATTGGTAATCAGATGCTCTAGTACTCCTTTTAAGAGTCAAAGTGATCAGAGGGAAGTTACCCTCTCCCCCCTACACACACGTCATATTGTCCCGAATGCGTTTAATAGAAATTTGGAGATAGCCATTCTATTCAAAATAGTCTAAATATAATATAAGAAGGCTTTTGGGGTTGAGGCAAACCCCAGAGATTAGTGGCAAGGGTTGTAAGTTATGCCCAAGGGGTATTAAAGGTTCCTATGAAAGGGATGGCTGTTTAACCTCAGAACAGGCTCAGTCTTTTTCAGGGAAAAAGACTATGTCAATATAAAACGAACAGGAATCAATCAAAAAAACTTTTGGAACAAAATAAGTTTTTGAAAAAAAAGTAAAGAATTCCATTAAACCAAAATTGAACAAAAATAGAATCAAAGGATCTACCAAGCATGCAACTACCTCAAATCAGTATCAATAAATAAATGAAACCCAAAATAAACAGAAATTAAAATAACTCAAACTCAAAATGAGTAGAAAATCTGAGTAGGTTTCTAAACCCTATGCTTTATAAAAGCCAGAATATAATTTTTACTTTACTGAAATTTTTTTAAAAAATGTTTTCACTTAAATAACTTTAATAAATCAAAAATTAATTAAGATTTTAAAGAATAAACATCAGTATATATATATTAAACTGACAATGGACATTTTTTTCAGTAAATTCATTTGAATTTTTTTCAGTAAAGTATAAATTATATTCTGGCTTTTAGAAAGTATAGGATTTAGAACCCTACTCAGATTAATTTCTGCTCGTTTTGAGTTTGAATCCGTTATTTATTTGCTGTATGCTTGGTAGATTATTTGATTCTATTTTTGTTCATTTTTGGTTTAATGGAGTTTTTTACTTTAAAAAAAAAACTTATTTTGTGCAAAAGGTTTCTTTGATTAATTGAAAATAACAATCATTTGAAGATATTTGACTTTGTGACAAACCCCAAACAACCAAACAATGTTTTTCTCCGATCGGCATGAAACTTCCAGGGTAAGTATGGATCATATGGAAGATCCTCTTTCGAGATCAATTCACCCCCCTCCTTATAGAGAGCTTTGAGAGAAACTAATTAATATGTTAAAAATTTTATTGTCTTTGGATTTCTAGTTTTGGATGTCAATTGTAAAAACAAGAAAATAAACAAATAAAATTTAGTGTCATGACCATCGTATAACCATTTTGACCATTGAGTAAAAAAACCATTTGAAGATAGTTGACTAAGTGACAAGACCAAAACAGCCAACCAATGTTTTTCTACGATCGACATGAAACTTTCAGGGTAAGTATAAATCAAACAGACCTCAGTGAGAAAGTATATTTTGGAATAAATACTTGTTTGTATCGATTTCTAGCGCAACAAATTCAAATTTATTTTAAAATTTTTATCATTTAAATGTAACCATCTGAACCATTGAAGATAAAAACCATTTGAACATAGTTGACGTTTCAGCACTAAAAATGGCATGCATATATGTTCACAGGGTTTAAAGCATTCAGAATGTTCTCTCCCTTTCCAAAATTTCCGAATTGTAATTTGTTTCACATTTTCCACATAATTTGTCTTCTGAAAACATGCCCCCAGCATCCCTAAAAAAATATTTGTTCTTTGTCCATACCCTCTCTTCCTCACTGATTAGATTTTTCTTATAATTTCTTACCTTTCCTAGGATTGTCACCCATGAAACATTCTTTGTACAGTCGTGTTTTTAGGTAAAAATTTGGTTCTTAGACTTTTTTGTGAAAGAAAACAGCAAAAAACAAAATACAGTATCAAAAGAATAGCCCAGGGCTGGTAAGATCGGGGTCTACATCAACAGAATGGTTTTAGTAAATACGCTAAAGCTGGTAGTTGCGTTGGGGCGGTGGTTTAAGAGCCTTAAATAAGCTGCGTCTAATCTATTAAAAAGGGGCTAAAAATGAGAGTGTAAGGGTACTGGAATGAGAGTGTAAGGGTACCTGAGAATGGAATGAGAGTGTATGGGTACCTGAGAGTGTAAGGGTACCTGAAAGTGGAATGAGAGTTTAAGGGTACCTGATAGTGGAATGAGAGTGTAAGGGTACCTGAGAGTGTAGGGGTACCTGAGAGTGGAATGAAAGTGTAAGGTTACCTAAGAGTGTAAGATTACCTGAGAGTTGACTGAGAGTGTACGGGTACCTGAGAGTGGAATGAGAGTGTAGGGGTACCTGACAGTGGAATGCGAGTACAAGGGAATCTGAGAGTGGACTGAGAGTGTACGATTACCTGAGAGTGGACTAAGAGTGTAATGTTAGATGAGAGTTGACCGTGAGTGTAAGGGTATCTGAGAGTGGACTGAGATTGGTCCGGTACCTGAGAGTTGACGCAGAGTGGAATGTGTTCTCAGAATGTATGTGGAGCTGAGAGTTGACTGAGAGTGTAAGGGTTCCCGAGAGTGTAAGGGGTGCGTCTTGTTACTTCAGAGTGGTATGAGAATGTAAAGATATCTGAGAGTGGACTATGAGTTTAAGGGTATCTGAGATTGGACTGAGAGTGTAAAGCTACCTGAGAGTGGAATGTGAGTGTAAGGGTACCTAAGAGTGGAATGAGAGTGTAAGGGTACCTGAGAGTGGAATGATAGTGTACGGGTACCTGAGAGTTTAACGGTAGCTGAGAGTGTAATGAGAGTGTAAGGGTACCTGAGTGTGGAAAGAGAGTGTATTGGTACCTGAGAGTGGTATGAGAGTGCAAGGGTACCTGAGAGTGAAATGAGATCGTAAGGGTACCTTAAAGTGGAATGAGAGTTTAAGGGTACCTGAGAGTGGAATGAGAGTGTAAGGGTACCTGAGAGTTGAATGTGATTGTAAGGGTACCTGAGAGTGGAATGAGAGTGTAATGCTACCTGAGTGTGGAATGAGAGTGTAAGGGTACCTGAGAGTGGAATGAGAGTGTAAGGGTACTTGAGAATGGAATGAGAGAGTAAGGGTACCTGAGAGTGGAATGAGAGTGTAAGGGAACCTGAGAGTTGAATGTGAGTGTAAGGGTACCTGAGAGTGGAATGAGAGTGTAAGGGTACCTGAGAGTGGAATGAGAGTGTACGGGTACCTGAGAGTTTAATGAGTGTGTATGGGTACCTGAGCGTGGAATGAGAGTTCAAGGGAATCTGATGGTGGAATGAGAGTGTAAAGATACTTGATAGTGGAATGAGAGCGTAAGGTTACCTGAGAGTGGAATGAGAGTGTAATGGTATCTGAGAGTGGACTGAGAGTGTAAGGGTACCTGAGACTGGAATGACAGTGAAAGGGGAACTGAGAGTGTAAGGGTACCTGAGAGTGGAATGAGAGTGTAAGGGTACGTGAGTGTTGAATGAGAGTGTTTTGGTACCTGAGAGTGGAATGAGAGTGAAAGGGTACCTGAGAGTGGCATGAGAGAGTAAGGATACCTGAAAGTTGAATGTGAGTGTAAGGTTACCTGTGATTGGAATGAGAGTTTAAGGGTACTTGAGAGTTGAATGAGAGTGTAAGGGTACCTGAGAGTTGAATGAGAGTGAAAGGGTACCTGAGAGTTGACTGAGAGTGTAAGGGTACCTGAGAGTTGAATGAGAGTGTAAGGGTACCTCAGAGTTGAATGAGAGTGTAAGGGTATCTGAGAGTGGAATGAGAGTGTAAGGGTACCTGAGAGTGTAACGGTACCTGATAGTGTAATGAGAGTGTAAGGGTACCTGAGAATGGAATGAGTGTGTATGGGTACCTGATAGTGGCATGGGAGTGCAAGGGTACCTGAGAGTGGAATGAGAGCGTAAGGGTACCTTAAAGTGGAATGAGAGTGTAAGGGTACCTGAGAGTGGAATGAGAGTGTAAGGGTACCTGAGAGTTGAATGTGAGTGTAAGGGTACCTGAGAGTGGAATGAGAGTGTAAGGGTACCTGAGATTGGAATGATAGTGTAAGGGTACCTGAGAGTTTAACGGTACCTGAGAGTGTAATGAGAGTGTAAGGGTACCTGAGAGTGGAATGAGAGTGTTATGGTACCTGAGAGTGGAATGTGAGTGTAAGGGTACCTGAGAGTGGAATGAGAGTGTAAGGGTACCTGAGAGTGGAATGAGAGTGTAAGGGTACCTGAGAGTGGAATGATAGTGTAAGGGTACCTGAGAGTGTAATGGTACCTGAGAGTGTAATTAGAGTGTAAGGGTACCTGAGAGTGGAATGAGAGTGTATTTGTACCTGAGAGTGGTATGAGAGTGCAAGGGTACCTGAGAGTGGAATGAGAGAGTAAGGGTACCTTATAGTTGAATGAGAGTGTAAGGGTACCTGTGAGTGGAATGAGAGTGTCAGGGTACCTGAGAGTTGTATGAGAGTGTAAGGGTACCAGAGAGTGGAATGATAGTGTAAGGGTACCTGAGAGTTGAATGTGAGTGTAAGGGTACCTGAGAGTGGAATGAGAGTGTAAGGGTACCTGAGAGTGGAATGAGAGTGTAAGGGTACCTGAGAGTGGAATCAAATAAGATTGTTTGATAGTGCATTAGCTTTAGGTTGGGCGGTAGTGTCACGAGTTTGTAGCAACAATAACAGTAGCAGTTGTTGAATCAACGTGACTTTAATCCAGACATACTAAAACACTAATATATAATAAAAATATATACATCATAATAACATATTGTAATAATGTAATAGTATTTATTAAGTAACATAATCAAATGTATAATGAATTTTAACTACATAACATACTAACAAAAGAACTATTATTGTTATTCAAGTTCAAATTCCATTTATTTCAGTTAAACAGCAATAACGAAGGCAAGATCCCTAACGGCTCAATTGCCCGTTATTTAAGAAAAATAACGCTAATTTAGTGGATACGCAATATTGCATACACATATATATTATTTGTTATTAAATATATATTGTGTGTATACACAATATTTTGCGTATACGTTTTTTTAGATATTTGAAAAAAAAAATTTCTAACGTCGACACAGAGTATTAATATTGTTTCTCATGAAAGTTCTTAAGAACTTAAAGTTTGCGATTTGCTTCAGTAGTAGCTGACAAGAGGATTATTTCGCAACATAATAATTTCTTATTTCAATTTTTATACTTTTTCATCAATTCCTTTGTTGTTCTCATCGAAGTAACTCGAATACCTTCTTTTCCTTACGTGGATCAGTTGCGACGATTGTAATAATATTGGTGGTGTTTTTATTCGTTTTTAGCTTAGTTTCGTCTTTTTTATCTTTGTTTCTATTGTGCTGATGACGCCTAGTTTGCATATATACGAAACATTCGCGTTGTTTTAGTCTTTCATCTTTTCTCTCTACTGGCCACGGTCTCGTTTGTTGTCGTTTCATTGAGTTTTACCTCTCTTTGTTGTTTATTGTTTCTCATGTAATTTTTTATTGTTTCTGATTTTATTGTAATTTTTATGGTTTTTAATGCCTATAATTTTTTTTTTATAAATGGGAAGGATGCTGCGTTTTGAATTAAAAGTCTTGTAGGATCAATTTTTGTTTTTAGCAAGACTCAGTTTCAGTTCCTGCACCGGATATCAGTTGGGAGATAATTCATCCACTTGGAGACTTAGTTATGAACATGGCACTCAAATGAATACATGAATTATACACGTACCTCTCCGATGTAACGGTAAATATTGCTGCCATTTTTTTAGCAGGTAAAATACAGATAATGTTTTAAATATGTACCGTTAGCAGTGAAAATATAACTGTCATTCTGCGATGTCAATTCACAGAAATTCACAGAATTGATGTCAATTCACAGAATTGACATCGCAGAATGACAGTTATATATTCACTGCTAACGATCCATCTTTAAAAAATTATCTGTATTTTACCTGATAAAAAAATGGCAGCAATATTTACTGTTACATCGGAGAGGTACGTGTATAATCCATGTATCCATTTGAGGGCCATGTTCATAACTAAGTCTCCAAGTGGATGAATTATCTCCCAACTGATATCCGGTACAGAAACTGAAACAGAGTCTTGCTAAAAAAAAAAATTGATCCTACAAGACTTTTAATTCAAAACGCAACATCCTTCCCAGTTATAAAAGAAAAATTACAGGAATTAAAAACCAAACAAATTACAATAAAATAATAAACAAGAAAAAATTACATGAGAAACAATAGACAACAAAGAGAGGTAAAACTCAATGAAACGATAACAAACGAGACCGTGGCCAGTAGAGAGAAAAGATGAAAGACTAAAACAACGCGAATATTTCGTCTGTATGCAAACTAGGCGTCCTCAGCACAATAGAAACTAAGATAAAAAACACGACACTAAACTAAAACGAATAAAAACACCACCAATATTATTACAATCGTCGCAACTGATCCACGTAAGGAAAAGAAGTTATTCGAGTTACTTCGATGAGAACAACAAAGGAATTGAGGAAAAAGTATAAAAATTGAAATAAGTAATTATTCTGTTGCGAAATAATCCTCTTGTCAGCTACTACTGAAGCAACTCGCAAACTTTAAGTTCTTAAGAACTTTCATGAGAAACAATATTAATACTCTGTGTCGACGTTAGAAATTTTTTTTTTCAAAGATCTAAAAAAACGTATACGCAAAATATTGTGTATACACACAATATATATGTAATACCAAATAATATATGTGTATGTAATATCGTTTATCCACTAAATTAGCGTTATTTTTCCTAAATAACGGGCAATTGAGCTCTTTGGGATATTGCCTTCGTTATTGCTGTTTAACTGAAATAAATGGAACTTGAACTTGAATAAAAATAATAATTCTTTTGTTTGTATGTTATGTAGTTAAAATTCATTATACATTTGATTATGTTACTTAATAAATACTATTACATTATTACAATATGTTATTATAATGTATATATTTTTATTATATATAAGCGTTTTAATATGTCTGGATTAAAGTCACGTTGATTCAACAACTGCTACTGCTATTGTTGTTACAAACTCGTGACACTACCGCCCAACCTAAAGCTAATGCACTATCAAACAATCTTATTTGATTCCACTCTCAGGTACCCTTACACTCTCATTCAACTCTCAGGTACCCTTACACTCTCATTCCACCCTCAGGTACCCTTACACTCACATTCCACTCTCAGGTGCCCTTACACTCTGATTCCACTCTCAGGTACCCTTACACTCACATTCCACTCTCAAGTACCCTTTCACTATCAGTCAACTCTCAGGTACCCTAAAAATCTCATAACACATTCAGTAACCGTTACGCTCTAAGTCCACTCTCAGGTCACCTTGTACTCCTATACCACTCTCCGTTACCAAACACTCACAGTAAACACTCATGTAACCTAACACTCTCATTACACTCTCAGGTACCATTACACTCTCAGGTACCCTTACACTCTCATTCCACTCTCAGGTACCCTTACACTCTCATTCCACTCTCAGGTACCCTTACACTCACATTCCACTCTCAGGTACCCTTACACTCTCAGACCACTCTCACCTACCATACCACTCTCAGACCACTCTCCGGTAAAATTAAACTATACGTCCCCTTTACTCTTAACTTCAAGGATCAGGGACAAAAATTCACTCAGAAACCTAAACCGTTCAATTTAACTAACATTCAACTCTTAGGTACTATTAGACAATCGGAAACATATAAGGTACCTTTAAGCACTTATAAAACCATCAGGTTTACTTAAGCACACATACCACTCTCAGGTACCCCTACATTCTCATACCACTCTCAGGTACCCTTAAACTCTCAGTCCACTCTCAGGTACCCTTAAACTCTCATACCACTATAAGGTACCCTTACGCTCTCATTCCACTCTCCGGTACCCTTACATTCTCATACCACTATGAGGTACCAAACGCACTCATTCAAAACTAGGTTAACCGTACGCACAAAGTAAACTAACTGTTCCAGCAGAATGATGAGGTACCATTAATCTCTGAGTCAATTCTCAGCTCAACTTACCCTCTTACTCAACCCTCATGTACTCCTACACTCACGTAAAACTATCAGGTGGCCTTTCTCACTCCTACCACTCTCAGATACCCTTAAACTCATATTCCACCCTCATATAACATTACATTCACATTAATCTATCAGGTGGAATTAAACTCTCATAACACTCTCAGGTACCCTTACACTCTCATTCCACTTTAAGGTACCCTTACGCTCTCATTCCACTCTCAGGTACCCTTACACTCTCATACCACTCTCAGGTACCAAAACACACTCATTCCACACTCAGGTAGCCTTACACTCTCAGTCCACTCTAACGTACCTTTACACTCTCAGGTACCCTTACACTGTCCTTCCAGTCTCAGGTACCCTTACACTCTCAGTCAACTCTCAGGTACCACTACACTCTCATTCCACTCTCAGGTACCCTTACACTCTCATTCCACTCTCAGGTATCTTTACACTCTCATTCCACTCTCAGATTCCCTTGCAGTCTCATACCACTCTCAGGTACCCCTACACTCACATTTAACCCTCAGATATCCGTACTCTCTTAGTCCACTCTCAGAAACCCGTAATTTCAGATTCCACTCTCAGTTAGCACTACGCACACAATACACTCTCGCATAGCAGTTCATTATCCTACCACTTTCAGGTACCCATAATTTAACATTCAACTCTCAGCTACCATGACGAACTCATTCCACTCTCATTTGACATTACACTCACATTCAACTCTCAGGTATTATTACACTGTCATTAAACTCCCAGGTACCATTACACTCTCATTCAACTCTCAAATAACCTTACACTCTCATAAAACTCTCAGGTACCCTTACATTCTCATTCCACTTTAAGGTACCCTTACGATCTCATTCCACTCTCAGGTACCCTTGCACTCTTCTAAAACTGTCAGGTACCAAAAAACTCACAGACCACAATCCCGTACCCTTCCACTCTCATTAAACTTTCCGGTACCGTTAAACTCTCAGGTACCCTTCCTCTGTCCGTCCACTCTCAGGTACCCTTACACTCTCAGTCCACTCTCTGGTACCCTTACACTCTCATTCCACTCTCAGATAGCTTTACACTCTCAGTCCACTCTCAGGTAACCTTAAACTATTATTACACTCTCAGATATCCTTACATTCTCATACCACTATGAGGTACCCCTACACACCCATTCCACTCTCAGGAACCCTTACACTCTCATTCCACTTTCAGGTACCCTTAAACTATGATGTAACCTTACACTGACATTCAACTCTCAGGTACCCGTACAATCTGATTCCAATCTCAGATAATCTTACACTCAAAGTCCACTCTCAGGTACCACTAAGCTCTCAGTACACAATCAAGTATTCTTCCTCTCTCATTCCACCCTCAGACATCCTTGCGCTCGCATACCACTGTCAGGTACCCCTACACACTCAGTCCACTCACATGAAAACGTAAACTCTCAGTACCCGCCCCGGTGATGTGACACTCTTCTGTAACCTTACTCTTTCAGTAACCTATACTGTACCACTAAACTCTCAGTTATCAGTACAATCTAATTCCACTATCAGTTACTCTTAAACTCTCAGACAACTTTCCGGTACAATTAAACTCTAAAGTACACTTACACTCTCATTCCAGTCTCAGGTACCCTTACACTCTCATTCCAGTACTCTTACACTCTCATTTTTAGCCCCTTTTTAATAGATTAGACGCAGCTTATTTAAGGCTCTTAAACCACCGCCCCAACGCAACTACCAGCTTTAGCGTATTTACTAAAACCATTCTGTTGATGTAGACCCCGATCTTACCCGCCCTGGGCTATTCTGTTGATACTGTATATTGTTTTTAGCTGTTTTCTTTCACAAACAAGGATAAGAAACAAATTTTTACCTAATAACACGACTGTACAAAGAATGTTTCGTGGGTGACAATCCTAGGAAAGGTAAGAAATTATAAGAAAAATCTAATCAGTGAGGAAGAGAGGGTATGGACAAAGACCAAACATTTATTTTGGGATGCTGGGGGCATGTTTTCAAAAGACAAATTATGTGGAAAATGTGAAACAAATTACAATTCGGAAATTTTGGAAAGGGAGAGAACATTCTGAATGCTTTAAACCCTGTGATCGCATTTGCATGCCATGTTTAGTGCTGAAACGTCAACTATCTTCAAATGGTTTTTATCTTCAATGGTTCAGATGGTTACCTTTAAATGATAAAAATTTTAAAATAAATTTGAATTTGTTGCGCTAGAAATCGATACAAACAAGTATTTATTCCAAAATATACTTTCTCACTGAGGTCTGTTTGATTTATACTTACCCTGAAAGTTTCATGTCGATCGTAGAAAAACATTGGTTGGCTGTTTTGGTCTTGTCACTTAGTCAACTATCTTCAAATGGTTTTTTTACTCAATGGTCAAAATGGTTATACGATGGTCATGACACTAAATTTTATTTGTTTATTTTCTTGTTTTTACAATTGACATCCAAAACTAGAAATCCAAACACAATAAAATTTTTAACATATTAATTAGTTTCTCTCAAAGCTCTCTATAAGGAGGGGGGTGAATTGATCTCGAAAGAGGATCTTCCATATGATCCATACTTACCCTGGAAGTTTCATGCCGATCGGAGAAAAACATAGTTTGGTTGTTTGGTGTTTTTCACAAAGTCAACTATCTTCAAATGGTTGTTATTTTCAATTAATCAAAGAAACCTTTTGCACAAAATGAGTTTTTTTTTTAAAGTAAAAAACTCCATTAAAACAAAAATGGACAAAAATAGAATCAAATAATCTACCAAGCATACAGCAAATAAATAACGGAGTCAAACTCAAAAAGAGCAGAAATTAATCTGAGTAGGGTTCTAAATCCTATACTTTCTAAGAGCCAGAATATAATTTATACTTTACTGAAAAAAATTCAAATGAATTTACTGAAAAAAATGTCCATTGTCAGTTTAATATATATATACTGATGTTTATTCTTTAAAATCTTAATCAATTTTTGATTTCTTAAAGTTATTTAAGTGAAAAAAATTTTTTTAAAAAAAATTTCAGTAAAGTACAAATTATATTCTGGCTTTTAGAAATCATAGGGTTTAGAACCCTACTCAGATTTTCTACTCTTTTTGAGTTTGACTTATTTTAATTTCTGTTTATTTTTGGCTTCATTTATTGATTGATACTGAGTTGCGGTAGTTGCATGCTTGGTAGATCCCTTGATTCTATAGTTGTTTATTTTTGGTTTAATGGAGTTCTTTACTTTTTTTTCAAAAACTTATTTTAGTATAGTATAGTATAGTATAAATTTATTTCCCATCATAAATGTAAAATACAACACTGATGGAGTATAAAGAAAGAAAATGGAAAAAAAAAAAAAACAAATAAATTCTGACAAATAAAAAAAAAACCAAAACATAGCAAAAAAGACAAGAAAAAAAAAAAAAAAAAAAAAAAAAAAAAATAGGGGCAAATAAAAAACAATCAATCAATCAAAAAATTTATTTCCCTAAATACACACATTATTTAAACTCGGAGTAAATAGAAAGGAAAAAAAAAAAAAAAAAAAAAAAAACTTTAGACGGTAACAATTTACAAAAAGGCAATAAAAAAGGTATTCGTCGGATCCAGCGACTTCTCAAAACGCAGTCTCCGTTCCGCGATTGCTTTAAGAGGATCTGTGACCCCATATACAGAAACCAGGCACCGGTTTCTGGCCCAAAGAGGTATGCCAAGGAGGAACTTGGCATACCGAAAAAAACAACGTTCGTAGCGTCTTCTTATCCGAGATAGTTAATATACTCCAAAAGGGTGAAAAAGCAAGCAAAAGGGGCATAGCAAATGCATTGTAAATTTTTGATAATATACTTCTTTTGTATCGAGCTTTACAGGGAACAAGCATACCATATGTCTTACGAAGCTTCGAACCAACAAATTCTAGCAAAAGCGATCGGGTATGCCTCAGATCACTCCCAATCGGAAGTCCAAGGTAACTGATACTTGGCGATAGAGGTATCGGATGACCATCTAGACAAACATTATTCGGGGAGGGCCGGTTACGCGATTTACCAAATGCGACAACCTCACTCTTCTCAGCATTAAACTTCAATCCGATTTTCCTATACTCAATACATAAAATATCAAAATTTTCCTCTATACACGAGACAGTCCTGCTGAGATTCAATATATCGTCAGCGTAGTTCAGAAGCGACATATCAAGGCCTCGGTAGATAAATGTCGTGCGAACTTTCTTCTGGGCCTCCAGGACACTGTTATTATATAATGGGGGTGAAGATACACCCCCCTGCCTAATACCTTTCCATACACGTATTACACACTTCGAAATTGCAAAACCATCTCGTGTCGGCACTTTAA
This sequence comes from Artemia sp. Qi Xiang Cuo, assembly GCF_049724085.1. Classification (NCBI taxonomy): domain Eukaryota; kingdom Metazoa; phylum Arthropoda; class Branchiopoda; order Anostraca; family Artemiidae; genus Artemia; species Artemia sp. Qi Xiang Cuo. The sequence goes on from NC_142812.1 coordinate 48,397,328, forward strand.
TAACAACATACAGTTTGCTGTACATATTCCTGTAAACACGTAAAATTGAGCGATCAAGACCACGATCCTTAGCGCTGATTAAAAGCTGAGGATGAATTCCCGAGTCAAACGCACGCGAAACGTCGTGACCGGCCATAAGAAGAATATCGTCTTTCTCTTCAACATCAACTAAAACATTAGCAATAACACTATGTACATGTTCACGACTGTAACCATTTTTAAAACCGAACTGATTCTCTGGTGTCGAACAGACTTCTGTTATCTCATCAATAACTATCAGCTCTAGCAATTTACACATTACCGAGGAAACCGTGATTGGCCGATATGAACTGCATTTACTTTTATCCTTTCCTTTCTTAACCACCGGGGTTACAACACCAGCACAGAACACATCGGGGACTAACCCACAGTTGAATATAGTTTGGAATAGTAGACCCAAGTGGTGCAACAGATTTATACTTCCGTGCACGAGGTGCATACCGCATAACTGATCGATTCCACATGACAATTTCTTTTTCAGTTTTAGAATGCACTGTTTAATTTTTTCCAGACTAACCGTGAAACTGGGACCCGAAACACAATCACCCAGAGTCGCAACAAGCTGCGTAGAGAAATCTTCTTCCAAAACGGTATCTGGGGGTGAAAATTCACTAGTATAATATTTAACCCATTCTTGCTCTGATGGTATCTTTTGATCACTTGACTCGCAATCACCTTTCTTCTTTGAAATGAACTTCCATATTTCATTGGGATTTCCTGACAATCTTTCACTAAATCCATCAATCACAGCTCTTTTGTGTTTAGTAAGAATTTTAGAAAACTGACGCTTGGTGTAGAGTCTTACATCATTCACAGCGCCAGAACGGGGTCTACCACAGCTATTCCACAAACGGTACCAAAATTTGGAAGACTCGCACGCGTGAGCCAGCTCTGAGTTAAGAGACCACTTAGGAACTTCAGACCCCACGCGCACTTTGCGTTTGGGTACAGCAGCTGTTTCGGCACACCGCATCGCATGGGTAAGCTCAGAGCAGTATATGTTTAGAAGAATCTGCTTTTAACTGACTGATATTTTAGCGTTCTGCTGTAGTAACTGGACCGGTATCTTGATTTTCGCCAACACGCTATCAAGAACACTAGAATATGCACTAGGGTTGACTTTATTCCATTCGGATTTAAAATACCACTTCCTTTTCCTTGGGTAGCTGATTTCAGGCACAGCAATTTCAAATGAGCAGGTTATAGGGAAATGATCGGATACCGATAAGCCAGTATCGACACGGCTAACACTAAGTGATTTCACACTGTTCGAGCAGACGAAGAAATCCAAAGAGCTTGTTGAGCCTGAATTGTGCACATATGTGAAACAGCAGTCATTTGGTACGGGGTGCATGTCGGCAAGAGCGGGCAACAGGATTTGAGACCTTGCGCTATTACTATCGTTTAAGTCACAGTTGAAATCTCCCACAACAATCACCTGCCCATGCTTATCATGACAGTCCTGAACGGAACGCACCAGTTGGGAGCATGCAACACTGAATCTCTCCTCTGAAGCAATGTCGCGGTAATCGGTTGGGAGATAAACAGAGAATACGTAAGCTTCACCGATTTTTACAGCCACAAAACATTCATTTTGACTAAACAGCTGGACAGCCAGGTGAGAATTAACGAGTATGGCAACGCCACCTGATGGTCTTCCACGACCCGAAGCCACAGCAGGCACCGAAAAAACTTGAATATTGTCACTGAACTTCAGAAGAGAAACCGAGGATGTCGACAGGAAGTGCTCCTGCAAACAGAGCACATCGTTGCAACATAGCGCACTTTCGAGAAACGGTAGCTTTTCAATAACATTTCCGTTAATGTTCCACGAGCAAACCTTTAGTTGGGGAGCAATCATTTACTAGCCATGATTTTCATTGCTACTGGGCATTTGATACTAAAGCAAGGATGGTCCGCAGAACTGCATAGTGCGCTTTTCACATCATTATTGCAAGGGTCCTCTTTCGAATTTTTATGACAAGCGGCACAGCGAGAGCACTTGGTATCATTTTTGCACGTTTGAGCTGCATGTCCAAACTGTTGACAGTTATAGCAACGCATGGGCAGGAATTTATACTCCTGAATTCGGTGTTTCTCATAGCCAAAGGTCACAGGGTTTTCCATTGCTTTGAGTAGGTGCATCTTACTGTCGAAAAGCAGCTTGAACGATCGAGTTTTTCGTATCCTTTCTGCTTTAACACAGTTCTGAATCAAACCACATAGATCAATGTCCTCGATATCATCTGGGATATGACGTATAATACCAAAGCATGAAGGCGACTTCAATTTAGCATCCTTAACTGCATTAGCAAGTGTAGTCGCGGCGTCCTTATCGTCAAGGACAATCCGCCACTCTTTCTGAAGAGGTTTCAGGTCCATAATATGAGAACAACAAGCGGCATCCGCGAGGCTCTCAATATAGCCTTTGCGGTCATCCGGCTTTACAAGACCTTTCGCTGGTTGTTTCAAGATAACCGAGTACGTAGGTTTCGGCTGAGAAGTGACACTGGGGACCTGAGGCACAAAGCTAGGCTGAGACTTTAGAGTGGTTATATGTTGTTTAAGGTCTTCAACACTGCTGCAGACTTCGTTCAGTTTCCTGGTGAGAGTAGCAGTAACCTCACCAGGAATTATCGGCACTTCATCCGGTTCATATATGACAAACTTAGGAAGAGCTATTTTCTTTTCGTCACACTGCCGAACAGCTCCGATCAGATCAGTCACAATATCAAGCGCCTTGACACGCTCTGACACACGAGTAGTCTTTCCAGCCAACGGCCAGATAATTTCCTTGGCTTTCAACAGTATATCAGGCTTATAATATTGTGTCGCTTTCGAGATAATATCTACACTTGCGTTTCCCGCCTTATTCGCACGATAAACAAAGTTCAGGACAGGATTATAGATCATTTTTATCTCTCTCGAATCAGTCCCCATTTCACCCGCGGAATGAAACAGCAAAGCGTCCAAAAATCACAGTCGGTGGGCAGGAATGAATGCTCGGAGCGTACGTCGATCACCGGGAGCAAGGGAAGCGTCGAGACCTGCTCACCTGTTCCCTGCAATTTAAGGCTAATTAACCGGCAGGTACCAATACGGCGCTTCCGGCAGGTTCTCACCCCTCTTCTGCTTGGTCCCAAGCGATCCAATCAGTCCACAGGACTTCACTTATTAAGAAGAAACATACACATATACACACGCCGATTTTGACCTTTTTTTCGCGCCCGAAAACCAAACTCACAAACACGAATGGCAACGCTGCGCGGCCAAAAATCACGCAATCAGCGCGTGCGCATCCAATAAACACACCGGATTCCTAAAAAATGGCTCTTCTTAACTGGAAAAAAAGTATTCACTTACTTGGAAAATCACAATTATAAAACTGGTTTCAAAATTATCCCAAAAAAATACCAAAATCTTATTCAAAACTAGTTAAATGTCAAAATATATTTTCCTTATTTGTTTCACCAGGGTTGCCACCAGTTTATCTGTTTATTATTTTGTGCCAAAAGTTTTTTTTGATTGATTTCTGTTCGTTTTATATTGACATAGTCTTTTTCCCTGAAAAAGACTGAGCCTGTTCTGAGGTTAAACAGCCATCCCTTTCATAGAAACCTTTAATACCCCTTGGGCATAACTTACAACCCTTGCCCCTAATCTCTGGGGTTTGCCTCAACCCCAAAAGCCTTCTTATATTATATTTAGACTATTTTGAATAGAATGGCTATCTCAAAATTTCTATTAAACGGATTCGGGACAATATGACGTGTGTGTAGGGGGGAGAGGGTAACTTCCCTCTGATCACTTTGACTCTTAAAAGGAGTACTAGAGCATCTGATTACCAATCCAATGAGCCACCTTTGAAGTTTATATAACCATACTTTCTATAAGAACCCTATATGTCCCCAGGGCATAGCTGATAACCCTTACCCTGTGGGGTGCGGGGGGGGTTGTCATTCTAAAATGCATATTTTCCAGACATTTCAACTACGTTGAACAAAAGGGCAATATAAAAGTGTGAATCTGCCATATTTGGGGACAGGATGGGCGTGGGGGGGGATTCTCCAGCTGATTGCTTTTGACGGCTAAAACTGACAATAACCCTCTCAAATTCTAATCGAAAGAACCCTTTTTGAATTTTTTACGACAACACTTTTTATATGGCATTATATGCCCCCAGGGCATAACTCACAACCTCAGCCCTGAGGGCTGTGGGGGGTTGTCATACTCTAAAACATAATTTTAGAAGCCTTCAACTACGTTCAACAAAATTGCTATATCAAAATGTTGATCGGCAGTCTTTGAGGAAATGATGGGTATGGGGGGCATTCGCCCTCCGATCGCTTTTGACTATTACTAAGGGTACTAGCCCTCTCAATTCCCAATTCAATGAGTCCTTTTTGAAGTTTCCACGACAACGCTGGAAAAGACCTAACTTCTAGAACTTTCAACTACGTTGAACAAAATGTCTATCCCAAATTTTGGATTGGATATGTTTGGGGAAATGGTGGACGTGAGAAGGGCGTTAGTTTACCTCCAATAATGTTCGACTATTAAACAAGGCACTAGCGCTTTCAATAATTTAATTTGCCCTTTTTGAAGGTTCAGCAACAGCCCTGACGCCTGCGGTGGGTATGTAGGGGAGGGGGTTATGATCCTCAAAGACATAATATTCAGAATTTTCAAATGCGTTGAGAGAAATGACTATCTCAAAATTTTGATTGGTTGTTTTTGGGTAATTGGTGGTTGTGAGAGGGGTTTTATTTGCCCTCCAATCAGTTTCGACTAGCACATTAAAAAGGGCCCTAGCCCTTTCAATTTCCAATTGAATGAGCCTTTTTTCAAGTTTCTACTAAAACATTTCCTATAAAAAAAACCTTATCTCTCCCCAGGGCATACCTGACCACAGTTGACTTGACGGCTGTGGGGGGGGGGATGCCATTATAAAAAAAATATTTACAATATATTTAATCTACGTTTAACAAAATGGATATATAAAACTTTTGATTTAGAAGATAAGGGATAGAATAGAATTTTATTTTAAAAATCTCTATCAAAGTATTTTGTTTGGAGTGGATGGATTTGGGAAACTGAGAGAGGTGGGTGTTAGAGAGGGGTTAGGTTCCCTTCACTCACTTCCGACTAGTAAACACGGTAATACCCCTTTCAGTGTAAAACCGAATAAGACATATTTGAATTTTCTACGAAAACACGGTCTAGAAAAACCTTCTCGTCCCCAATGACCTAACTTCCCACTATTGCCTTGAGGGGTGTTTGGGAGTTGTTATCCTCACAATAATAGTTTCCAGAAAATTCACCCACGTTGAAGAAACTACCAGTCTCAATATTTTTATGCGATAGATGTGAGGATATGGGAGGAGTGAGAGGGGGTTAGTTGATCTCCAATATCTTTCGAAAATTGAAAAGGGAACAAGCCCTTTCAATTTCCAATCAAATTAGTTTTTTTTGAAGTTTATACGACAACCTTTTATACAAAAACCTAATAAGCCCCCAAGGTATACCTCACACCCTTTGCCCTGAGGGCTCCGAGGGGGTTATCATCCTTAAAAGACCTAATTTCCAGAACTTGGATAAAATGAATATCTCAAAATTTTGATTTCATGTGTTGGGGAAATGGCGGGAGTGAGAGGGGGGTTAGTTGCCCTCCAATTACTTTCAACCATTAAAAAGGATACTATCCCTTTCGATTTACAATGGATTCAGCCCTTTTTGAAGTTTTACGACGAAGTGTTCTATAATAACCTAAGTTATGCTCCCGGGATATAGCTTACACACCGTACCCTGAGGACTATAGGGGAGTTTCAACATCAAAGCGAGACTGTCCACACCTGTCAAATCTGTTCAACAAAATGTCTAGCTACAAGTTTTGAGTTGTTGTGTTTTGGAAATTAGAGGGTGTGAGAGAGGGCTTAGTTCCTCTCCAAGCAAGTTTAACTAATATAAAGTCCACTTGCCATTTGGATTTTCAATTAAATCAACCTTTTTTGCATTTTCTACGAAAATACTTTTTATAAAAACCTTATAGGGCCCCAGGGCATAACTTACAACCTTTGACCTGAGGGGTTTGGTGTGGTTATTATCCTCAAAGACCCAATTTCTAGAACTTTCAACTACATTGAATAAAATGGCCATCTCAGTATTTTGATTGTTTGTATTTGGGGAAATGGTGGGCATGTGAGGAGGGTTGGTTGCCCTCCAATCACTTTCGACTATTAAAAAGGGCACCAGCTCTTTGAATTTCCAACCCAATGAGCCCTTTTTCAAGTTTTAGTGACAAAGCTTTCAATAAAAACCGTATATGCAGCCAGGGCGTAACTTATAACCCTTGCCCTTAAGACTCTGGGGTGAATGTCCTGCTCACAGATATAATTTCCAGAACTTGCAACTGCTTTACACAAAATAGCTATCTCGAAATTTTGATTGAATGTGTTTGGGGAAATAGTAGGCGTGAGAGGGCTGTTAGTTGCCTTCCAATAACTTTTGCCTGTTCAAAAGGGCACTATTCTTTTCAATTTCCAATCGAATGAGCTCTTGTTGAAGTTTCTACGTTAACACTTTCTTTAAAAACCTTATTTGCCCCCAGGGCATAACTTACAACCCTTACCCTGAGAGCTGTGTGTGGGGGGGTAGTTGCCCTCCATTCACTTTCGACTATTAAAACGGGCCCTAGACCTTTGAATTTCCAATCGAATGAGCCCTTTTTGAAGATTCTATAACAAAGCTGTCTATAATAACCTTATATGCCCCCAAGGCGTAACTTACAACCCTTGCCCTGAGGGCTGTGGGGGAGTATCCTCCTCAAAAACATAATGTCTATTGAAATCAACTACGAACAAAATGGTTATCTCAAAGTTTGATTGGATGTGTTTGGGGAAATGGTGGGTGTGGAAGGGGTGTTAGTTGTCTTCCAATCACTTTCGACAATTAAAAAGGGCACTAGTTTCCAATCAAATGAGGCCTTTTTGAAGTTTCTATGACAACTCCTTCGATAGGAAGTGCCCTGGTATTGAAAAAAAAAGAAATAAATAATATTCTGTGCCAACATCGTTCTTTACTAAGGCAGTGCTATTGCGCTACCTATGATAGTTCAAATGGTTATACGAGTGGATATATGATAATATTAAATTTTATTTATTTATTTTCTTTATTTTTTTACAATTGACACCAAATCTAAAAATCCAAAGAAAGTGTAATTTAAACATAATAATTACTTTCTCTCAATGGTCTCTACAAGGGGGGGGTGTAATAGCAACCGGCGTGGGGACGTTGTATACAGAGTTAATATGAAAGTTTCATGCCGATATAATAAATAAATTATTTGGCTGTTTATTGTTTGTCATTAAGTCAAGGGTCTTCAAATGGTTTTAATAAGATACCTTTTCTAAGAGAAATTACGAGGGGAAATCTAGCAGGAGTTTGCTATCATTCACATTTTTGTGTAAGTTGCATTATCTGTATAGGAAGCAGTTCTTTCTTTTGATTTTTTTTTTTACTATTGAAACTCTTCTATTCTTTGTAATTTTCCTTTTATGTTTCACTATACATAATTTTTTGTGCATACCCACAGTTTTTTGCAATTTTACCATACAGAATTTCGATATCACCTTCGAGTCCAGGTAAAAACTCCTGTAAAAACTCAAGGTAAGGCTAAGATGGTAAAAAAGATAAATACAATATTTTCCACTCATCTATGAAACATATAGGAAGGCAGCAAGCTCCAAATAAGGTCAGGTTGCTAAAAACAAGGTCAATTAGGTCAACTAAGGTTAAATTAGGTCAACGAAAATGAGTGGCTAATTATGGTGTTATGGTACAGAAGTATGGCATAAAAGGAAAGCCAATATGTGAGTATGTTTGTACAGAAGAAAGCATATAAGTAATCTCTAGAATGTTCAGTATCTCCAGTCAGCATTCTCAGCATGTATATTAGAAAGCATTTGAGTATTGTACAGTATGTCCAGTATCTCCAGTCAGTATTCTCAGAGCCCAAAGACGGACTACTTTTATCTATTTAGAAACATCAAATTTTTTTATAAAGACATTGTAGCTCTCTTTTGAATAGTATCCGATGGAGGTTATCTCAAAAACCTGGTCTGTTGATTAATTAAATAGAACTTCAACAGGTAAAATTCTAAGGGAGAAAAACAACAAAAAGTAAAAACAGTACAATCTAAAATAAAATACTATCATTAATAGCAAAAAAATATATAGACATAGTAAAAATAGTACCAGGAATCATAAAATCATATAAAAATATTGTTAGTAGACAACGAAATATGCAGTTGTTGTCACAACTAGGGCCCAACCAATTTGGATATTTGGGGGTCTGATACCGATATATCGGTATCGTACCAATACGATACCGATATAATTTGTTGATAAATTCTCCTTTGAAAAAAAAGTAAAGTTTATATCCTCCCTTCTCTGCCCATATCCAAGACGACCCGGCTCAATAGTAACTGAAACCCTAAAAAACGGAATTTCAATACCAATAGATACATCAAAGGAATCGGATTTTTATTTTACTTATTTCAAATATATATTTATTATCAAGTTTCATCTTACCAATCAAAAGTTAAAAGCCTGAGAAAATTTGCCTTATTTATGTAAAAAGAGGGAAACTCCACCTAAAAATCATATAATTTTCATGAAAATCACTCTATCAAATTCAAAGTAGTACACAAGTGATATAACATCGAATACAAGATATTATTCTGATTAAAATTGTTGTAGTGGAAATTTTCATTGGAACAGGCCGGTAAAAACTGAAGGCCTAATATGACAATAGTCAATCATTTCGGTAGATTTCCCCTAGCATCATGTCGGTTGAATTTTGTTTTAATGGGATCAACCAGTTAGACCGGATTTCTGAGATTACTATTTTCACGTAATACCTTAAATTAGGTTTTTTTTTTAGACTGCATTGCCTTTCTATGACGAACAAGTAAACATTCAAATGGGGGTAAGTCCATTTATTAGACAGTGAAAACAAATACAGAAGTCTGGATATTTCTACGACATATACAAGCATCGTCTAACAATCGCTAGCAATACAGCGATCGTTCAAACATTTAAACGTTTGTTGTCCTGAGACTACCTCCCTGGGAGCCTATTCCAAAGTAAGCTGCAACATCTTTATTACAAATTCAACCCTGTGTCAAGGTCGTTTATATGCTAACGTCAATACGTCCCTGAGTGCGCATTTTGTATGTTCAAGACAGTGTATGTCAGTACCAGTGCAGTCTGCTATCAATAAGGGAAGCGCTCCTGTCCTTTCTGGGTTCCTCTTTTAAACACTATTTTTCAAACTTTCCTTTTTTTTTGGAAATCCGGCAAACACAATCCGGAAATCCGGAAACATTCTCGGGTCGCATTATTAGCAGCGTTCAGAAAAGAAAGTTCCGTAATTTTGATAGAGATTATAAAAATTATAAAAATATTAAAGTCAAATCGTGACAGTTCACAGAAAAAGTTAAGCCACTTTCTTGACGAAACACTTTGAAAAATTTGTTGGATTTGAAAAAAATCTATTTTAGACAGCCTACCTTTTGTAGTTCGTTAAGCCTTTCATAATTTCCAGCTACAAAGATCATTGTTTCAACGAAATACAACAGCGCCGCTCCATGAACATAGTTGAACATATTTTCAACCGTTTTCAAATTCAAAGAAACCCGGCTCTGGTCGAATAGTAGATTCTTCATAATAACAAGAAAGAGACCGCTACAGCTACTGGCTGTTGAACTATATGAAAGAAACGTCCGCCATGTATTTAAAACTTCGATACTAAGTCGTAATGAGTCTTGTATTGGAGGAACTGTTTCGCTAGAAAAATTAGATAAATTTACAAAAATTTAGAAAATATGAAAAAACTTTGAAAAACAAAATCTAAATATTAATGTTGTTTAGCAAAAAAAAACTTCTCCAACTCTAATAAAAGGTAGAAAATCTACAAGAATCCTGAAGGATTGAAACACTATATAGAAACAAAAAATTAAACACTGAAACACATTGAAACACTGTATAGAAACAAAAACAAGTTAAACATATTGCAACACTATATAGAAAAAAAATTAAACACATTGAATCACTACATAGAAACAAAAAAAAATCATTAGTTTCAATAAGGGTTAGGAAAACTATCATAGCTGTGAAAACTCGTGTCGCACTATTAGGAGCGTTCCGCAAAAGAAAGTCCCTAATTTTGATAGAGATTATAAAATTACAATTATTAATAAAAGTCAAATCATGAAAGTTCATCAGAAAAAACCATGAATTATAATAAAAGTTAGAAAATTTATAAGAATGAAGAAAAATCGAATTCCTATATAGATGCGTTGGTATTGAAAACATTAGTTTCAATAAGTGTTTAAAAATCTGTAAGAAACATAGAAGGTCGAGCCACCATACCAGAGAGTGTCAGCAAAAAAAATATCCAATTTTAATAGAGGTTACATAAATTGCAAAAAAAAAATATTTTAAGTCAAACATCACGAGAATGAAGTTCGGAAAGAAAATGAACTCATTTAGCCGCGTTCAGCAAAAGAAAATCCCTAATTTTGATATAGGTTATAAGAATTTAGAATATTTATAATAATTATGAAAAATCGAATCACTATACAGAGCTGTCGGTAAAGAAATTATTAGTTTCAATTAGAGTTTAAAAAACTATAAGAAATATTGATGGTCAAGCCGCAATACCAGCGGGTTTCATCAAAAAAAAAATCTCCAATTTTAATATAGGCTACATACACTGTAAAAAAAAACAAGTAAAGTCAAATCATCACTAGAAAGAAGTTCAGAAAAAAATGAACTCGTGTAACAAGATTAGCCGCGTTCAGCAAAATAAAAATCCCTAACTTTGATATAGGTTATAAAAATTTAGAATATTTATAAGAATTATGAAAAATCAAATCACTATACAGAACTATCGGTAAAGAAAATATTACTTTCAATAAGAGTTTTAAAATCTATAAAAAAAAAAAATGGTCAAACCGCAATACCAGCGGGTTTCAGCAAAAAAAAAAATCTCCAATTTTAAAATAGGTTACATACACTGTAAAATAAAAGAAGAATTATTTAAATTCAAATCATCACGATAATGAAGTTCAGAAAAAAATTAAATATTTTAAAAATATTATCATCGTTAAGAAAAATAAAAACCGCAAAACAAGGGGGTTTCAGCAAAAAAAAAAAATTTTAAAACAAGCTACATAAACTGTAAAAAAAAAAATATCAACATATTGTAAAGGCCATACGGCTCCAATGTTTTATTATTGTTTTTTTTTTCCAGAGGCACTTTATACGGAAGGGGTCGTCGTAGAAACTTCAAAGGGGAATCATTCGATTGGAAATTGAGAGTTCTAGTGCCTTTTTTAATAGTTGAAAATGATTGAAGGGCAACTACCCCCCCCCCCCACACCCATCTTTCCCCAAGACACATCCAATCAAAATTTTGAGATAGCCATTTTGTTCAGCGCAGTTTATTTCCTCATAAAAAATATATTTTTGAGGAGGACACTCCACCCAACCCCCAGGTCAAGAGTTTTAAGTTATGCCCTGGAGCATATAAGGTTTTTATAGAAGGCATTTTCGTAGAAACTTCCAAACAGGCTCATTCGATTGGTAATTCAAAGGGCTATTGCCTTTTTAAATGGTCGAAAGTGATTGGAGGGTAAATAGATACAAATATTTCCTTTTGGTCAGTTCAAGATCCACCACAATAAGCCATGTTAGTTTCGACTTCACACATCAAACTGTTCCTAAGATATTGTTCTTACACCCTTTTGACAACCTGCATACACATGGCGAGTTGTGATCGTAGAGGGAGGTACTAGATTACTTGTTCCGAGACAAATGGGTAGTAAAAGAAAGCAAAAGAATAACTGGGGTACCACGACTTTGGTACAAACTACAAAGACCCTTTCGATTATATATTCCTTTGTCGAGCGAAACTTTCCTAACTACCCTTAGCTCTTAACCCCTCAATTTATAAGGATTCAACATGAAGAATTCCCAGCCAATTTCTACGAAAGAGAGCAAGAATAGAAGCATTTTCCAGATCTAAAACAACCACTCGATAACTGCTATTAAAACAAATATTAGCCACTAAAAATGTTATAATGCCAACGAAAATACTGGTTGAAACAAAACGGATATTTCGGGAGGACAACTGTTTCCCTTCTTCAGTGCTATAAGAAAAAGTTCGAAGAAAACACGTAAATAATATCTGAACAGAAAACCACCCTAGAAGCCAAACAACACGGGAAACCATCAATAACAAACAATAAAAATAACAAACAGATAAAATAAAAAATTTAGCAGAAGAATCTGTGACCGAATCAATAAAATTTTATTTCATTCGCTTGGTATGTGAACCCAATTAATCTTTCTAAATGTGTTTATCTAGATTCTCCTTACTAAGAAATTCTCCAACCATCTTTGGCCCTTAGAAAAGGCTTTAGAGCTTTAAAATTTAAATTGGAAGAGTCTCTTCTAAAGTTCCTAAGACCAGTCCTTCCATTTGAAGTGACAAGTAGAAAATCCGAGACATGAAGCTTATTCCTCAGTCACTTTTATGTTTTTATTTCTGAAAGCTCAAGGGAATTACTTATGCTAATTTGTTACTATTTATTTTGATTTTTGTGTAATTTTGTTTTTTAAAGATTGATTCGAAATGTTAACAATTCCATTCCATTAAGGCATATACATTCCATTTTCATTATAAAGAAAAACTCAGGGGGGTATCTACCCTCCCCCTCCCTAAATTTTGTCATGCCCGTAGGGTGGTCTTTTAAGTTATATACTTGAGAGGCCCCCCCTCCTTTAGGTTAGAGTTAGCTCCCCCCCCCAGAAAAAAAAAATATTTATAGAAAAAATTTTTATATAGCCCATATCCCTTAACTCTCCGGATGTGTAAGTTTGACTCTTTCCCTTGAAGAAAATTAACTCTTTGTCACAACTCTACTTTTTAAAACAATAAAAACAATAAAATTTAAAGTTCTCAAGCCTTTTCTAAGGGCCAAAGATGATTGGAGAATTTTTTAGTAATGAGAATCTAGATAAACACATTTAGAAAGATTAATTGGGTTCACATACCAAGCGAATGAAATAAAATTTTATTGAATCAGTAACAAATTCATTGCATAAGTAATTAATTTTAGCAAAAGCAAAAGTTTTATTATGATTTAGCAGAGTCAATTAGCAACAAGCGTAATTAGCTATAACAGATATTGTTTGCTTGTTTGCTGCGCACTATTTATGTCATTACATACTGCAGAAACTGTAAGCTTTTGTCTTCCCGATTTATCCCGTTGATACTGAAACAGTAAATTAATGGCCATAAGAACGTTCTTACTTATCTCTTTTATTTTTTGTGATGGCATACCATGTGGCTCATAATAAATGCTACGATCAATTGAAAATATACTATGCAGCAGTGGCATCAGTTATTGTGTATTGGGTTTGTTCCCAAGGATATTGTACTCCCCCTCCTAGATTTTGAAAATCGTTTTGTTGCTTCACCTAAAATGTTGTTAATTGATTATTTCATTGTTTATTTAATATGCCGTTCCCTCCCTTACACTTTAATAAATGCATCCCAGAATGACAGTTGTTTTCTGTTTTTTTTTATTATTATCATTTGTGCTCCACATTGTTGCTTTTTCTTTGTATGGATAAAAAATAAATAAATCTATAAAATTAACATACAATGGCTTAATATATATTGCTTAATACGGCAAAATACCATAAGAATACAAACAGTAAAATACCCCTAGAACACAAATTAAGTGAATAACCTGATGAATACCTTTTCCGTTTACAATACCCATATTAACAGACCTACCCAAATTATTCCATATTTGGTTAAGATAGACCACTTTGTAATTCTGGGTATTCAGGTTTTAAAATAAAGTTTTGTCAGATACGATATTTATTTCGAAAGATTGCCATCATGAGCCACGAAGGGCCTAATTTAAGTTTCAGGATCAAAAAAGAAAAACAGGACAAAAGGATCAAAAAAGGTAAGAAACAACAGTACATTCTAAACTGGCTAAAAAATGCAAAATTAAATTGACCGAATGAATAAATCATTCATTATACATTATTTGAAACTATCGTTTTATCAAATTGCTTATGGGCCATAGGACGTCAGAGGTTGCAATTAAGTCAACTATTAAATACTCAAAAATTTAAAAGATTCAATAAAAACATAAAAAGGAAGCCAAACGAGCGAGCATATATAAACGTAGGTAATGCCTGTACAAATAATAAAAGAAAAGCGGTAGGTTTTGTTAGTTTTTTCTGTAATGTACGAGATACTAGTTTTTTCGTATCTAGAAGTAAAACAGTGACCGGGGGACAAGGTAGAAGTGGGCTGAGAAATAGTCCGAGGCTGGTAAGACCTGGGTGGGGATTTTCTTTTGGGAAAAAGGTTTTTAAGGCGAGGTTTTTTTATTGCTAGACAAGCATGTCTAGCCTAAATTTTTATTTAGAGTAAGAGAGCAAGGAAGTCTACTTTCTTTGAAACTTATTTGAAGAGTTTTGTTAAATGAAAAATATGAAATGATGAATTCATTTTATGATTTATTTTTATCTTTTTTTTGGATCGATTCAATTTTATTTGAATCTTCCCAGGAGAAGCCAGTGTGCCAAACTTCGCAAGAAAGACTTGACATTGCTTGTTTTGCCATGCTCGTTACCCATGCTTGTTGCTGGTATGATTACTTTGAAAGCCAATGGAAAACAAAATGCGTAACAGCATATGTATTTTTTTTCAGAATTATTTATGATTGTGTATCACAGTAGTAAAGATGGCTATCCCTTTTTGCCCTCTATATATATCTTTTATTCATTAATTGTCCTCGACATAAAAACAATGCTAGCTTACAAAACAGTATCCAAGGGAGGGGGCTAGGGGGTTTGAACTCTTACCACGAAATGTGTGTCCGACTCTTCAAAACGTAACGAAGATAAATATAAAACATTTTTAAGCGTTTTTACCCTCCCCTAAAATCCTTTGATAAACCCCCTCCCCGAAAACATCCTTTTATAAATCCACTCCCATAAAAAATTCTGGATACGACCCTGCTACCATAGCTTGTTGGTTGGAAGTTTTTTTTCCTAAAATTAATAACATTCTTCATTTTTCCCATTTTTCCATTATTGTGAATTTTTTTATGATTGTAGGATGCGGGAAGAAGTGCCGCCGCTTCTGTTTTGTCTGCTGTCGCAACATACTTCAAATATTTAACAAAGCAGTCAAGTTGCAAAATGGTGCAGGTTATCACAAGAGCCAAAAAACTATTTGAAAGAAATATAGCAAGATTTTTCAACTCTACAAATCTAGATAAACTGTTTGATCTGCTCTGGTAAATCACTGTTTTCTATGTTGGGTAAGTCCAAATTTGTCTGGTAAGTATAGGTCTGTCTCGTCTAGTGAGTCATTGTTAGAGTTTTTACATGCCAAACTTTATAACTTTGTAAATCTTTGTAAGCGAAATGATACAGTTGACACTTTCTGATTTTTTTGGTCATTTCTGACCACCATAAAGATGAAATGTACATCAATAAACTTGTTCAATCACTGGATATACTGTTAATTATTGTGAAAAATAGTGCTCTTGGATACGACTCTTAGAAATTTGGCAAACAATTTACTTTCAGTTGAAGCTAATAGTAATTACAAGAGACTTGCACTGAAGTAAAAGAAATATCTAACAATATTTGTAACCTTTTTTAGTGGCACATGGTGGTTTAAGAAAAGAATGTAACTTGTCCCTCTCATGAATGAACTCCAATATATTACTTCCCTAATTAGTTGCGAAGGTACTTATTCGTAGCCACGAGGCTACGAATAAGTTTTCTTGATAATCCTAGTTATTGTGACTTTCAACATTGTGTCTGATAGGGTTCAGAGGGTTAAAATTTGAAAACAGAGGGACTAGAGAATGTAAGGAAAGAGAGAGAAAGAGCAAACAAAAGATTTTACAATTTGTAAAAACAAGAACCAATCTAAATGCATGGACGTATAACAAAAAAAGTATAACAACTGAAGAAACAAATTGAAAACAGAGAGAATATATAATGCTAACACACCACAGAACTTATAATTCGTAAAAACAGCACTGAAACTCGGTAAGTAGGAGAGTTTGCAATTTGTTTGGTACTATTTTAGTTTCTAGGTTTTTACTTGGTTTATCTCTGCTCTTTGTTTATACTCTTTCTTCTTACTTTGCCTCTACTCTTTTTTATATACTTAGTTGTTTCAATTCTTTTTTATTGTAACGTGAAATCAGTCATTGATTTATCAGCTGTATCTGGCTCACAGAGGGACCTACCGAATCTACCAAGCCTGGGTTCTGTAACATGGGGTGGAAATGTATCCCCAATTATCACTGAAAGTTCACCCGTCTCTGTCCTGTCATCACTTCTTAGGCTGGCATTTGAACTTTGTCAAATTAGTAGGATATCCGTCTTATCAGTAAGTAGATTGAAGAGAGTTTGTATTATTAGAATACCGAGTGGGCGCGAAGCTATATTGGGAAAGCCAAGATAAGTTAGATTAACCGTTGATGGCAAACCATAATAAATTAGAAAATGCAAAAAATTTGGTGACATGAATATTGGAGCCATGAATTTTCCAAAAGGCTCTGAATTACAAAAGATTTTTTTCGGAGGGAGGGGGGGGGGTTAAAAACAATACTTGAAAGAACGCATCAACAATTTGTTTATAGTTATTTTTATAACGTTTTTATGAGTCGAACAACCATTTCAGGGGAAGGGTGATTAAATCCCCTCCCCCCTGGATACGGCCGGGGCACTGAGACTCAGATTGACCCTCCGTTACTTAGCAACAAAAATCTCAATCAACAAACAAAACTATTAGATTTATATTTAATGGTTTATAAGTCTTGCAATCATAGAATAATGCTCATACATTTTTTCACTTTCTTTTCATATTTATAACATGAAATTACATTAACTGAAAAACGTATAATCGAATTAAAAAGACTAAAAAATGACCTGCAATTCATTCTAAAAATTTAACCTGATTAACCTGAAAGCAAAATTATATTATACCCTTATTTTGACATTTTTTTTTCATTTTTTTGGGAGAACGTAGTTATTTTTTTACGTTCTATTTTATACTGTCATGTAAATGTGTATATTATTGTTATTTTTTTTTTAGTTTTTAATTATTTTTTTATTATTCCGAAAGTAGAAAGTGTCATAATATTTAATTTTGTTTTTATTTGAATTATTTTTAAATCAGTAGTAAGATTTTACTTTAAAATTCTGAGTGCTATTAATTACCCACTAATCTGTCGCTATTCTCATCTACTTTTTAAAGATTTTTTTTAATATTTCGGACGGAAATTCCTTTATGTTTGAACAAAGCATTATCCATTTGAATCCTCTTCTCGCACCAGCTGCAGGTTATATTGAGGTTTTACGTCCTATCTTAGCTTGTCATATAGTTAGTATTTCAATAATATTTATAATAATGGAAACAGTCTTAGTGCATTCATTAAGTGCATTAATCATGACGATCCGATACAAAAAAGCCACATTACACAAGGCTAATTCATTTTGCTTGGTCTCCGTGCTATCTATCTTCGTTAAACTCAAAATTCCAGATGACATTACCTGCTTGACGCCAAAATGTAGACGTAGATGTTCAGCAATCGCCGTAAAGCAATTGTTTTATTCCGTTTTATACAAATGTCATTAATCATGCTTAGTGTTTTGTTTTTCCTGTGTTGCTCAATCATGCTTAGTTTTTATTTTCCCATGTTTTAAGAAATAGCGTAATTTAGCTGAGGCTTTTGCCAATACTATGAGAGCTATTTTAAATAAACGAATCTTGAATCTTTTCACCTCGTATGTTAGTAAAAGCTATTGGCTGACGCCCTGGCTAAGAATTTATTCTATCGTCCCCAATTTTTCACCGAAATACCATTTCATCTTTCTGAAAACCCAGCCATTTTCATTGAAATTTTCAGAATTGTTAGCAGAAGCACCGGCATAATTGTGTTGTGGAATGAGAATACGGGTTTTGCAGCTTTTTTCGTGATCAGCAGTCTTTAGCTCCGAAGTAGTAATAGCTCCTAACTTGAAATTTTTCCTGGGTATGGGAATCGTAAAATGGGGAAGAATCGTTTAAGGCAAATTTAGAAAACATCACGTAGCTCTCCAGAAAAAAAAAATTAAGACCTTTTTTCTTAGGTTTCATTTGTTTTAGTTTGATAGTCTTTAATAGTGTTTTTCTTGGAGTGATTATTCTAGAAAATGATTTTGCTCTCAGATTCTGAGTGCTATTAATTACTCACTAATCTGTTGCTATTCTCAGCTGCGTCAGTTTTGGCTTATCAACTTATTAAATTTGAGGTCAAGATCGAATACTTCCCATCACAGGTGATTCTGCCAATTGATAAGCCTAAGTAGTGCCTTAAGTGTTAAGGATTCGGTATTTTGCAAGTGACTGCAAGAATCCTCTTAAATTTAATTATTGTGCAGGTGATCGCAATAAAAAGGACCAAGCATGCATAGCTCAGCTTGTTTAATGTGATAATTGCGGAGGGAAACACCGTAGCAATATCTTGATATATCCGGAACTCCTCGGTCAAAGTCCCTCAGAAAAAGTTCAGCATGATGTCTGCCTGTGCTTAAGTTCTAGATGGTGCTGATATCTAGATCGTTTGTAAAATCATTTTATCAAAATATTAACGGGGCTCATTACAGATTTGGGACTCTTGAAGGTATTTCTAGCAGCTACAAAATTGTGTGTTTTACTAAAAACCCTTTGAGTCATTATAATTTTTAACAGAAGGCAATTTCGCGTGTGACCACGCTCTTTTTTCAGACCACCAACTCTGGTCGTACTTCCGGTGGCCCAGTCCGTGTAGAGGATAAGAAGCTTTCCATTGGCTTTCTAGAATATTCCGATGTATATATTTCGGGTTGATTTTGGTTCTTGTGCTGTGATGTGTATATGCCATTGAACTACAGAAATGAGATCTAGTCTAAACATACCGCACCTTGTGCTCTGCTTTGTAAATCTATCCATAAGATAGGGTCCGCAAATAAGTCATTGTTTATTTCAGGTGATTTTAGCACGGATCTTAAAAGTGAGACTGCACCGCTTACTCAAATGATACTTTCACCCCGACCTTGTGACGTTTTTCGACTACCAAAATCAGAGCCGTGTTCTTTTGTTAAACGATTTTGTAACACTCCGAAATACAAGTAGTCCTAAAAGAACCTACCAGGAAAATGTGTAACAATTTTTTAGGTTAAATTAGTTTACTAAAAAGCGAAAAACTCCACGTGCAATTTAAAATTACTTTTCTCTGCCTCTTTATGCGCAAACGTGCAAAAGTCTAGTGGTTTTTGCAAATAGACAATTTTTATCTTGTAAGCCTTGCTGGGGTCCCTATGATCTCTCTCTATATCTGACTACACTACATTCTAAGTTGTCGAAAATCCTGATGTCATTTCATTTTTTACGTACGTCCATTAACGGAAACGATCTCGATTTGGATTTTACTTGGTGGAGTTAGCTCATTCAGTCAAGGTCTTTGCTTCTGTTTCTTTTCCTTTAGCCAAGCTTTGAGTTGGTATACGTTATAAAAGGGTCGAGTGAAGACGTCAAACTTCAGTGTGCTAAACATAAACACAACTTCTGGTTTTATATTTACGCCGATTGTGACTATCCAAGGTCATGTAGTTTATTTCACATCATCAAATTTGCGAACTGTATATTTAAAAAAAACTTTGCAGTAATGGAAACTGCATTAAAGCTGCAATCAAAGATTGCAAATAATACTTACAATAAAAAATCAACACTGAGATGTTGGGGTGTCACGAGTCAAAATTTACCTCATATTCTTTATCTGAGGGCAGTCAGGTTGATATGGGCTCTTGGGTGTCATTTCTTCTCCTTGTTTTCTGATCATCCACCTCTTCTTAAGGCGGCATATCGAAATACACTTTTGGGTTATTTAGCAAAGTTAGGCCATAATAGTACCTTAATTGTACACTGGCAGTTATTCAGACTCATGTTAACCTTTTAAAACCAGGCAAAGTATCACGTTCTGGCGGCTTATAACCCAAACATCTGATTTACGGGGGAACAAAATTGTTCTAACACCATTACATCTTATTCGAGGACTCTATCGCCCAGCAGCATATACCTGATGCGCTAGTAGTGTGTAATTCTAAAAAAATGTAAAGGTCCGGATTCTTGTGACTCATATAGATAGACAACTATTTATTTAACTAGTGGGGAGCCCCTGATTATGAAATTAGTATGACCTGTCATCACGGCGATAAACAATATAATTTTTGTGAAGGATGTAGAATGCAAAGCTGCCGTGCAACTTTTCTGGCCCTTCTTGAAAGGCATTGTAATTAAAATACCCTCGAACTATGTATTAATAACATTTAACAGATGTTTGCATTCCTTTTTGACAGTGGCTGTAGTTTAGCCCCCCGTTTATTACCCCCCGGAAAATGTTACTTCGAATCAACTCGAATGTGGCTATGATAAGTCACACGGACCAAATGGTTGGTACTTGTGTATTATGAGCCACTCTCTAAAGTATACGCTGCGGAAAATTCGAGAACAAACCGGTGTGGTCGTTAGTTTCATAGTTAGTTAAGAAACAAATTTGAGCCCATTAGGGAGGGGGGTGAAGTATTTGGGGGAGGCCGTCACACTTTTTAAACTTTTTATTGATTTTTTGCCTTACGAATTTTTTTCTGGTGTCATACTGTTACACCAATTTCCCCCCCCGCTTTATGTGCAAATATATAGCCCAGGGCACTTGTCTTTGTCTGGTCTCGTATTAAGCTGAAATAAAATTACGGAGAAACCGGTTGTTATCGAGTGTTATACCGATTAAACTGGGGTGAGGGGCTGATCACACACAAGTATCGAAATTCCTACCCCCACCGGAAAATAAAGAAAACAAAACTAAAAAAAAATTATCAAAGTTGGACAGCCGTATTGTCCATGGGAAGGATTTCCTGGGGGACTATGGACCGGGGGAGGGGGGTTTCCACGGGGTTATTTTCCACGGAAGATATTGTCCGGGGGCATCAAGTGTGTTTCTCTGCAAAGGCAGATTTAATCATATTATGCATACCTGCCTCAAGTTGTATTAAATTGTCTCAGTCTGAACACATTTGTAACCGTATTGTTTATTCCATTGACATTTCCAAGGTTTCTGAATCTCTTCGTCACTCTCAAGCACGTCTCTTTCACTTCACTTCTCAAGCACTTCACTTCTTCACTTCAAGCACTTCTCAAGCACTTTACATGAAGTGAAGCAATTCTTCTTCACTCTCAAATCTGTTTCTCTGTCGTTTGTGTGTGCCTGCCTATGATATCAGAAGGCCTCAATCACTGTTAGTAGTCTCGTTCGTTTGTGCTGAATGTGCCAACGCATGCACAGCATATTTTTCAAAATAAATGGTTAAAGTGCCTCAACCACCACAAACTACTACAATTAAATGCCCTTCTGATCACACCCTCATAAAGAGTATTGAGCTCAAAATATACATCGGGATTATCGAGTGCTTGGAAGCCCAGGTCCTGTTACAGTACATATAATTAGTATTCATTTGTAGTAGTTTAACCCGCCTCTAGATACAGAGAAAAATGAAGAGGGATAAATAATCTTAACTGAACAGCCTATAATCTCTAACATAATAAGAAGTTGTGTCATAATGTCCCAGTAGATTGAAACCATATTTTTTTTTTAAATTTTTATCTGTGTTTAGCGGAACTGGCATAAATCATTTATGTCGATTCCGCTTCCTGTGTTAACAACATGAAGTTTTTTTTCTTTTTCTTGTTTTTTTTTATAAAGATTTTTTATGGAAGCTTCTTTATGTCTTAACAAAGGATTGTCCATAATAGCCCTCTTCCTGTATAAGCTGCCATAAATAGTTATATAGTTTTTTTCTGAAATAAAAATATTAATCAATTTGATTAATTAAGTGTTAGTGAACAGAGCCTTATACAGTGGTGCCAGTTCACGCGGGAAGGGGGTATGTTTTTTTAAAAGCTAGCCAGGAGGGGATATATTTTTACATCTAGGGGGTGGGATACTGCTTTCTTTGAATTTTTTCAATAACAATTAAAAAATGGCAGTTTTTCAGTAGAAATACCAAAATAATAGATTTTTTTAAATCTAGAGCTGTGATCTAGGGTAAGAGGCAAATAGAACCTCCCCCAATCTTTGCCATTGACCCTATATTGTACTATCCTTTCTTGAAAATTAGCTCCGATATTGAGCTTATAAGGTAATTCAAGCGTATTATAAAGTATTTTTTTTAGGTTCAAGACTTGTGGAAATCCCAGTCTGTATTGAAATATCTGAAAAAATCAACTGATTTTGGTTTCTCGTTGTCAGATCATTGGTTTGCAAAATTCGAAGTTGATCTGATCTATTGGATATTGAAGCTTTCAATCGAGTCACAGGTAATGTTTAAGATAAACTTGTTGGATTTTATGATTGTCACGGTAGCGACAGTATATTAACTTGTACCTGCAGAAAGGCAATATATAAAACAACTGAACTTCATTTTGAAGTGTCGAAGAGAAAAAAATAAAATATATTTAATGCCTCATGTCCAGGGTTGCCAACTCTTGTGAATTATCACTATTTTTATTGATTTCTTATAGTGCTTAAAAACACCAATAACTAAATATGCAAGTAAATAAATAAATTATTGAAGAAAATAAATGAATCAACCAAAATATCACTAACATCTAGTGAATTGTTTTTAGCAGGTGGCAACGGTGCTCAGGTTTAGTCATGCATAAAAACCGCATCTTTCGATTGTTTCAAAATTGTGTTTCAGTTGTTGGGTTGTTTCAGAGCACAACATCTTCGTCAGTGCTGCTACATTGAATTACGAAGAAGATTAGCTACTTATTAGTTAATAAAACAGTATCCTAATTGTTTAATATGACAACGCTTTTCAACATTAAAAATTTGAAACTTAAAAATTTGTTTAATATCAAAGACAAATACATCTTCAAGTGAAAGATGTGTTTTATGCTCTTTTTTTTAGAGTAGTCTGTCCTGATTTTTCTACAGCTTTTACTTTTTCATTTTTTTATTATTTATTGTTGTTATAATTTGACGATAATTAATGCCTGAAACTGCATAATAGCATACGAAGTTGTTTTTATTAAAAAATGAATCGCCGATTTTCCGTAATTTTCTAAGATAGAGTTTACACTTAGAGAATTCATTCTTGTCCAAATTAGCAAAATAATTTCACTTTTTTTTCCACTATAGTTTTTAGTTTCTGCTATAAGATATAAACTGTAGTGAATATTAAATAAAGATTTAAATAAATAAAGATTAGGCCTTCACTAAAATGAAAAAAGGTGGAAACTAAAAAAAAAGACTGGATTTCACTCTTGCCATGACAGAGGTAGCTCAAATTACTACCTACATTTGTAGAGAGAAACTTGTTGTGCATTTATTTTTTTCATTTGTTTTGATTTTTATTAGATTTTATTTTATTTTATTTTATTCCAAAGTGTTGACTCTCCCCTCTTTTCCTACTCCCACAAACAGAATTCCGCCCAGAACTTAGGCAAAATATACACACTACTTTAAAAAAAGGAAAAATTTATTTTATTTGTTTGTTTATAATATTTATTCATGTATTTATTTATTAGTTTGGTCACAATATATATCAATGTAATATATTTTTCTTTATCGTTAATTGATGCAGTGTTTCACTATCATTAACTTTCACAATTTTTTTTTTTGATAAATAAATTGATTATTTCATATAGCGTAAATTAAAAAAATTTTTTTATTAAAAAAATTTTTAACTGACATTCGTAACAAAAGATGTAACTTATTTAAGAGGTGTGACATATAAGTAATGAGAATGGCAATATGGCAACCCTGCGCTGTTATCCTAGCCAGCGCGTTTGTAAAAGACCCAACCCCAAGATACGTTTGATTTTTTGCGTGTTAGCTCCGATTTTTTTTCTAAGGTTTTTATTTCGTTGGGAGGGTTATTATAAAAACGTTACGTATTGTATAACAGTTCAGGGTTGCCATGTTGCTTCTATCACATCTATTCTTCTTAGAATACAGCTTGTAGTGACTTTGGACTGCATCTCGGAAACACTATCAATACACAGCTTTGGCGAAGAAGTCGTAACATATTTTCTATATTTTTTTACAGGGATTTTCCTAGTGGGTTCTGCATTAGGAATGCATAAACACAAATTTATTTGGCCATATAGATCATAAAGAGATCGAAAAATAGCTGGGTCAACACTATTTTTCCGTAGTTCTAGCATTATCTGCGGATGTATGCCCGAGTCAAATGCTCAGCGTATGTCATATTCACCAATAGCCAGCGATTGATTAGAAATATTCGTATCTAGATTCATTAGAAATGTGCGTGCTGGCTGTATAATATAATGATGATCTGAAGAAAATTTTAGAGAATATATATATATATATTATATATATATATATATATATATATATATATATATATATATATATATATATATATATATATATATATATATATATATATATATATATATATATATATATATATATATATATATATATATATATATATATATATATATATATATATATATATATATATATATATATATATATATATATATATATATATATAATATATATACTACCATTACGTTTACTGTAGCTAGTGACGCTAAGGATGTTTAAGAGAAACTTTTCGGGAACGTTTAGTTTCAAATAATGAAAAAGCTATATGCATGAAGGTTTTCAAAAGGGAAAACAAGAAATATTCAAAGCAGAGCCGCTCTATAAGAGCTAAAAATGTCATTGAACCTTTTGAAGGAGCCCAATCGATTCAAGATTAAAAGTTCTACTGCTCTATTTAACAGCAAAAAGAGATATGAGGGCAAGCAGCCTTCCTCCCAAGCCCATTGATTTTCCAAACACATCCAATCAAAATTTGATACAGCCACTTTGTTCAGCATAGTATAACAGTCCAGCAGCTGTGTCTCTAGGGATGTTGGGTTTTCAAGATCCACTAATTATATAATTTGCACATTATGATTTGAAACTAAATCTTGCTTTAGAATTTAATCAAACGATACTTTATGTATGTTTTCCAATAAGAAACTTCGGTAATATACCGAGAACGACTGGGATATAAATTTGAAACTTTCAGGGCCACCATTATTACTCCTTTAGCTCTTACAATTTAAATAAATCATAAGATTTTAGGTAAATCCAAGTTGTCAAACAGCATAGATGAATGTTTTTGGAAAGGATATTAGGTTTTGTTTTTCAGGTATATTTCAGGATTTATAAACTTAAATTAAACAATATTATGTCAAAATTTAAAATTTTTGAAAAAGTTTTTTTCAAAATAAAAAAAGATTGCCAAAATATGGATTCTTAAAAAAAAATCGAAAAAATAGAATTTTTTTTTCATGAAAAAGGCGATGTCAATAATAAAACGAACAGAAGTTAGTTTTAAAAACTTTTTGACAAAACAAGTTTTTCAAAGAAGAGTAAATAGCTCCATTAAGACAAAAATGGACAGAAATAAATTCAAATAAACTTTCAAGTGTAAAACTACCACAAATCACCATTAATAAAGAAATGAAACTCAAAACGAACAGAAATTACAGTAAATAACCGAGTCAAACTTATAACGATCAAAAATTAACATGAGCAGGGCTGACAACCCCGATGTATTCTCAAGACCAGATCATAATTTGTACTTTACTGAAAACAAAACACATTGAAAATGGTTTCATTTTTTTATTATAATAAATCAGAAACTATTAAAACTTCAAGGAATAAATATCATTATATGCTTATTAAACTGACAATCCAGTCATTTTTTATTATCAAAGTGCAAATTATATGCACTTTGATACATCTTTATATATTCCATTATATGTTATAATAGCGTTTTTCTTTTCTTATCACCACTTAAAACGAAGTAAATTTGTAATCTTATTAAGTGGATAAATTTGAAATAATGCATAAATTGATGAATGCATGTTTATATTTTTTCCCTTTTTGGGTTTTTCAACCACTTGATTTTTTTTTTGATTTTTATGCTCAGAAGGATATTCCTTTAAACGAAGGATTAATATCAAAAAAGGATTATTTAATGGACTAATTAACAGTATGGACTAATAATAGTAAGGACTAATTAATAAGAACTAATTAACAGATTTTATAAAGGACAAGGATTAATAGTATGTTATGTAACTTCATTCCCTAGTTTTTACAAGATCTTTTTCAGAACTTTATTATTAATTGTAAAGGAGTTTTTTTGGGGACTTAATCAAATTGACCTCTGAAAGTTCACAAGATAATGGGATGAACTGAAACTCAGTGTTTTATGTTTTTTTCTAGCCCAGTGACATGTCATTGTTTCACACATTAAGTTTGGTTTATACTATATCAGCTCCTGTTGGTGACGAATCTCTAATTCAAGAAATTTTTGAAAAGATGGTCTTCAACAGAAGATTTCTCTGGTAAATTTATTTCGATTTTATTATTTTAGAAAATTTTGCTTTGCTCGTATTAAGGGGTCATCAGATTTTCAGTTCGGATAGGGTAAAGTGCAGACTTGTGTACTTTTTATTCTTTGTTATTGTGTCAAGTTTGAAAATGAAATAAAAGTATGGACTGTGGAAAATAAAATGCAAAAATTAAAAATAAAATCAGGATTTTTATTTTCTTTATATCTACAAATAAAAAACAATTATCAAAAATAGCGAAATGTCGTTTTTATTTGTAATATCCAAGATAACGGTGGCTTAAAAAATATTATAGTTATATTTTGGCTTTTTATGTTCTTAAGAAGCCAAAAAAACAAAAAAATAAAAACTACAAAAAATGCTCTGATTGCTGGACTGAACTGAGGCAATGAATTGATACTATTTGGAAAGTGATTGGAGACGTTGGGCATTCGTGAACAAATGCTAAATTGAGAGAGGAATTTGGGACAATATTTGAGGACGCCCATCCGCCCAGAGTCTCAGGCAAGTGACCAAAAAATTTGAAACATTTGTTAAAAATTGAATTCTCAGAATGTGGGGCTGAGCTTAGGCAACAAATAGATACTATTTGGAAGATGAAGATGGCTTTAAACGATTGTTTGCCTGTTATTTGAAGCAAATTAATGGTTCTATGTCAATTCTAAATTCTTGGTCAACCTTCTTAAGACCATATGTGGGTGTGCCTAATTTTTTTCTCATTCCAGGCAATCTAACGGTTCTACACCAATTTTAAATTCTTGGTTAACCTGCATGAGACTCTAGGCAGGCGTGTCTTTCCAAAATGTAACCTGCCTAGTATTTGTCCAATAAGAGAGTCATACTTACTCCTGCCATTTATCCGTGCAGCCATTTAAATATTTGCCTCTCAATTTCTTGGACATTCTGTCTTGGATTTTCTCTTTCTACATTTAGCCATGTATTGATGAAACCTACTGCAAAATACTTGATAACTTCAATTCAAAATCGGTAAGGTATAAAATTGGCAAGGTAATAATAAAACATATAAAATTGTATGTAAATGTATATTTATATTCATCCAATTATATAAACGTTTATTCAAAGTAATTAAATTATATGCAATTAAAGTTATATATAATATAATTAAATTATATAAATGTATAAATAAGTAATTATGAATATAGCCTTTATGTAATTCCTGCTTGTTTTAGGTTTGATGTTACGTATAAGGCGATTTCTGCTCGGTTCACGTCCTGAATTCGATCTTTACTTTTAATTAAATAAAAAAAACAAGTTTTTTAAACTGAAAGTAAGGAGCGACATTAAAACTTAAAACGAACAGAAATTATTCCGTATATGAAAGGGGCTGTCCCCTCCTCAACGCCGCGCGCGTTAAGGTAACGTTTTTTATTTTTTTAAAAAATAAAGTTGTGTGACAGAGTCAAAATTTAGCGTAAAGAGCGAGGCGTTGAGGAGGGGACAGCCCCTTTCATATACGGAATAATTTCTGTTCGTTTTAAGTTTTAATGTCGCTCCTTACTTTCAGTTAAAAAAACTTGTTTTTTTTATTTAATTTTTGAACGTTTTTGAATAAATGCAGGTTTTGATCTTGGCTCACCGTACATGAATAATTAAAAATCAAATTTCATATTAATTTACTTTTATTTAGTTAAATGGCTTTCTCTAAACTTGTTTAATTTTATTTACGAACGTTTTTATTAGTAATAAATATACGTATATGAAAGGGACTGTCCCCTCCTCAACGCCTCGCTCTTTACGCTAAAGTTTTTTATTGTTTTAAAAAATAAAGTTGTGAGACAGAGTCAAACTGTTATTCCGTGTATTCCGTATATGAAATATACGTTATTCCGTATATGAAAGGGACTGTCCCCTCCTTAACGCCTCGCTCTTTACGCTAAAGTTTTTTATTGTTTTAAAAAATAAAGTTGTGAGACAGAGTCAAAATTTACAGTAAAGAGCGAGGCGTTGAGGAGGGGATAGTCCCTTTCATATACGGAATAATTTCTGTTTGTTTTAAGTTTTAATATCGCTCCTTACTTTCAGTTTAAAAAACTTGTTTTTTATTATTTAATTTTTGAACGTTTTTGAATAAATGCAGGTTTTGATCTTGGATCACCGTACATAAATAATTAAAAAACAAATTTCATATTAATTTACTTTTATTTATTTAAATGGCTTTCTCTAAACTTGTTTAATTTTATTTACGAACGTTTTTATTAGTAATAAATATACGTATATGAAAGGGACTGTCCCCTCCTCAACGCCTCGCTCTTTACGCTAAAGTTTTTTTTTTATTGTTTTAAAAAATAAAGTTGTAAGACAGAGTCAAACTTTAGCATAAAGAGCGAGGCGTTGAGGAGGGGACAGTCCCTTTCATATATGGAATAATTTTTGTTCGTTTTAAGTTTTAATGTCGCTCCTTACTTTCAGTTTAAAAAACTTGTTTTTTTTATTTAATTTTTGAACGTTTTTTAATAAATGCAGGTTTTGATCTTGGCTCACCGTACATGAATAATTAAAACACAATTTTCATATTAATTTACTTATATTTAGTTAAATGGCTTTCTCTAAACTTGTTTAATTTTATTTACGAACGTTTTTATTAGTAATAAATATACGTAACTTACGAATTAACTTACGTAACGAACTTCTATATTCATATATTTTTAATTTGTTTATTAGGGGTTCGCCCCCTAGTCAATACCTTTCTCTTTAAGCGAAAGTTTGAATTTTGTTCAAATTCTTTAAAAATGACCGCTTAATCACAAAGGCCGTTAATTAGAATAAATAGCTCTTATGAAAGTACTAAAAAATCTTTGACTTAAAGAGAGAGGTATTGACTAGGGGGTGAACCCAATCATATATGTAATATTTTCTGTTCGTTTGAAGTTTCGATGTTGCTGCTATTGCAGTTGAAATACTTGTTTTTTTATATTAAATTTCTGATCTTTTTTTAAATAATGCTGGGAAGCCCGGCGTCCCCTTCATAGCAATGTCCCTTCCCCCATAAGAACTTCCTTCATGGAAATATCCTCCCACATAACCCCCAACCCACCCCCTTCCCCCACGACCAGGAAAAATCTTCCCTGAAAACATCTGTATACTTTCAAATAACCAATTCTATAGGTTAAAAGTTGGTAAAATTACCAACTTTCAGCCCTCCCCCCAGGACTGTGGAGGCATTAAGTAATCCTAAAAGACACTTTTATTATATTTTCGAATATGTTGAACAAAATGGCTATCTCAAAATTTTGATCAGGTGACTTTGAGAAAAAAATGATCGTGGGAGGGGGCCTAGTTGCCCTCCATTTTTTTTGGTCACTTAAAAAGGGCACTAGAACTTTTAATTTCCGTTCCATTGAGTCCTCCCACTATATTCTAAGACCACTGGGTCGATAAAATCACCCTTGGGGAAAAAAACAAAAAAAAACAAACAAACAAATAAACACGCACCCGTGATCTTTCTTCGGGCAAAAAATGCAAAATTCCATATTTTTGTAGATGGAAGCTTGAAACCTCTACAGTAGGGTTCTCTGATATGCTGAATATGATGGTGTGATTTTCATTAAGGTTCTATAGCTTTTAGGGCGTCTTTCCTCCTTTTTTGAAAATCAGCCAAATTTTCTCAGGCGCCTAACTTTTGATGGGTAAAATTAAACTTGATGAAACTTATATATTTGAAATCAGCATTAAAATATGATTCTTTTGATATATCTATTTGTATCAAAATACCGTTTTCTAGAGTTTCGGTTACCATTGAGCCGTGTCGCTCCTTACTTACAGTTCGCTACCACGAACTGTTTGATAAGGATTAATTTTTTTTTAATTTGATCTGAAGAAAGGTCAAGGGTTTCTGTTGTTAATCTATTCAGGATTAACAAATCCTTGGCAGTGGAAGTTTCTACATCAAGTGACAGCTTCAACTGGTTGTTGAAGCCTGTGTTTTTTGGCGGTGTCCATGTATTTTAATAAAGGTACTATAGGTGTATTTCTTGGTAAGTCTGGAAGGGGTGCAAATTTTTATAGGGAGAAATAAAGGCAATATATCCCTCATGATCTAATTCCTCTTAATAAAAAGTTTCGTCAGAAATGTTTAATCATATTGTCTTGTAGAGTATTTACATATCTCTTATTATACGATGACATTCTATTATGTTTTTTTAACGAACTAGTTCTTAGAAATTGTTTAACGCTTCTAGTGCTATCTATAAAAGTTTTTTGTTCGATTCTTTACTTTTGGCATTCTCATTTGTTAATTTCAATGGGTGTTACCGTTCGGAATGGGCTTTAATCATCGATTTAACCCCAAAGTAAATGTTTTGGCCCCCAGCATTTTAGCCCCAAATTCCCAAGGATATTTTACATGGTTTAATATTCTATTTAGTCTTTAATCCTGAGACATGGACCTTTCAGGAGTAGGTACACATCTATTGCAGTTTATTTTAGGGTGGTTTCTTGGCTAATAGATGGTGGTTATTCCGAGTATTGTGGCCCACCGGCTCGCAACCGCGTGCATCAGTTTGATTTTAGCCTATAAGCCCAAAACTATCCTACGAGAACATCGTTGCCCACTTTATGTTCTGAAGCTGTGTAATTGTAAGCGAATAATAAAATAACAGTATTCTGAATTCAAAAAACTAGTTTTTTTGGTGGTATATTTTGTTTTATGCTCAGACAAACTTAGCAGAAGTTAGGGGACTCTAACTTCAAATAATATTACATTTTCAGTCACTTCTACTGATTTTTACATCTCTTTAGAGTTTCCTTCATGACAACTTAACTTTTTAAATTTATTTAGAGATTAACCTAATTATATTGTACATCTTGGTTCATTCCTTATGGTGCAAATCTCATTTTGTGAGGGAGTTGTATTTTTTTCTAAGTTTTGCTTTTAAAAATTAATATAAAAATAATGTTTTTACATATTGGCTGTTTTTTTTTTTTTTTTTTTTTTAATACAGAAACGGCGCACAATTAAAAGTATGGGATTCAAATATTGAAAAAAGCCAGTAAGGCGAAATTTAACAAATTTTGCTTCATCATGATACACCATATGGCGGCTCAAAAAGTATAAAGAAAAATGGAAGAAATGATTAAATTTTGGAAAATAAATTGATTGTGATGCTTTCTAGTGTCTAACTTGTCTAACCAAGATCGACTTACCTCGATGTTCATAGATGTGTAACTATGACAAGATTCGACTTTTTGACAAATCGTGAGGAAAGTGTTGATACAGATCCTTACCAGAAAGTACTTAGTTTTCTGCTGAATTCTGAAAGATATGCTGCTGAAACAGCAGTTTCATCAGGTTCTCAGCCACATATAAGGGAACCCACCGCTTTTAAATAGTTTATGGATTTATTGTATACAACATACAGAAGGAATACAGTAGATAGTTTTACTGAATGACATCTGCGAAGCCCGTAGATAATCTCATAGTCAGTGAGATGTTGCCTGATGATGGTGCACGTGCTGCTGCTTCTAGAATTATTTCTAGACTTATAGATAAAGGAACTTTTCTATGCAATTATCGTGGTACCTCACATCCTATGGTTGGCATTTCAATGAAATATTTATGTTGTCTTTCATAGGAAATAGTACCTAAGGACAGTCATTACCGACTTCTATGCTTTTCTATGCATTTTGTCTTCGTCACTCTAAGACTTAAGTCGAAGCAGTGGCCTTCTAACTCGTCCACAGAGGTAACTCATCAAGCAGAATGTGAATTCAAAGTTCTCACCTATACTTGTTCTTCTGTTCAACGGTTTGGGCACTCTTCCTACGAAATTTACTCACTTCGAACACTAGATCACTGGTTCTGACGCTGAGTCCGATTCTCTACATGTATACTACATGTATGCTACATATAAACTACGTGTTTTGTTTCACCTAGTGTTGATCAATAACATGATCAAGAAATTGGGCCAATTTGTGATGCAGCTTGTTTCGCCATTCCACTGCTAGTTGCTCGAATCTCCCTCGATCGATTCTCACTAAACGTACTTAAAACACGAAGCTGAAAAGGGCGCAGCTTTAGGGGAATACTTAGGTAATTGGGTCGCTTGTTTAATATATACGTGTTATTGTCTCTCAAATTGTCGCAAAGAAAAATAATAAAAATTTTTTTTTTACCGTAAAAAAAACAAACTATTTTACATAGACACTAACTAGTGCTCTTAAAATTGACCTCACCTCTGACCTCCACATTTCTGATTTACCACAAAACCC
The DNA here is from genome assembly GCF_049724085.1 of Artemia sp. Qi Xiang Cuo. Lineage (NCBI taxonomy): Eukaryota > Metazoa > Arthropoda > Branchiopoda > Anostraca > Artemiidae > Artemia > Artemia sp. Qi Xiang Cuo. The sequence continues at coordinate 48,430,173 of NC_142812.1, forward strand.
TCTTTTGTTGGATGGGATAAAATTTAAATGTTAAGTAGGGGCTTTTCCAAGAAGACGGCGTTTTCGCCGTTTTTAATGATTAAAATTTAAGTATGTACGCCTCTTTTGTTACAAATAGCACAAAATGAAAATATAGAAAAACGGGTATGATATTTCGACGAAATAATAATAAAAGTCTGGACTTTCACCATTGTTTCCCCGAAAAACCCCTTCAAACCAACTGCTGCGAAAGTGTGTCATTAAATACTATGTCTAGATATCTGTCACCGTGTTCAAAGTAGACTATGAATATGATGATTGGACTGTCTAAGTACATCTATTTTTGCACAAATAGCGCAAAATGAAAATGTAGAAAAACGGGTATAATATTTCGATTAATTAATAATAAATGTCCGGGCTTTCATTATTATCAAACAGTTCGTGGTAACGATCTGTAAGTAAGCAGCGACCCGGCTCAGTAGTAACCAAAACTCTAAAAAGCAGAACTTTGATAACATCAAAGCAATTGGATTTTTATGCTAATTTTAAATATATGTTTCATCAAATTTAGTCTTAACCATCAAAAGTTACGAGCCTTAGAAAATTTGTCTTATTTTTGAAAAAAAGGGAAACACCCCCTAAAAGTCATATAATCTTACTGAAAATCACACCATCAGATTTAGCGTATCAGAGAACCCTACTGTATATGTTTATAGATCCTATCTGCAAAAATGTGGAATTTTATATTTTGATTGCCAGAAAAATAGGTCACGGATGTGTGTTTATTTATTATTTTTTATAATTTGTCCCAAGGGATGATCGTATCGACCCACTGGTCCTAGAATGTTGCGAGATGGCTCATTTTGACTGAAATTAAAAGTTCTAGTGCTCTTTTAAGAGACCAGAAAAAATTTGAGGGCAACTAGGCCTAACGCTCATTTTTTCGCAAAAAACCTGGGTCAAAATTTTTAGATAGCCATTTTGTTCAGCATAGTCTAAAATCCAATAACTATGTCTCTGAAGTCACCTTAATCCCCAACAGTCCCTGAGATACGTGCCTCCAGCTATGAACTTATCCATTGTTAAATTATAGTAGAGTTGTTTAGGAAGTTAAGAGACATCTTCAGGGGGGATTTTTTCTGGTGGTGGTGGGGGGGGGGAGAATGACCTGGACCCTTCCATAGAGGAATTTTCAATGGGGGAAGACAATTGTCCATGAAGGGGCAGCTGTTTTCCCAGCATCATTTTTTCGCAAAAAACCTGGGTCAAAATTTTTAGAGAGCCCTTTTGCTCAGTATAGTCTAAAATCCAATAAGTATGTCTCTGAAGTCACCTTAAACCCCAACAGTCCCTGAGATACGGGCTGCCAGCTATGAACTTTACCATGGTTTACATATAGTAGAGGTAAGTAGGAAGTTTACAGACATCTTCAGGGGGGATTTTTTCTTGTGGTGGTGGGGGGGGGGAGAATTACCTGGTTGGACCCGACCATAGAGGAATTTTTCATGGGGGAAGACAATTTTCCATGAAGGGGCACCAGTTTTCCCAGCATTATTCAAAAAATCAAAAATGCCAGTTTTCCCAGCATTAATTAAAAACAGATCAAAAATTAAATAAAAGTTTTTTCAACTGAAAGTGAGGAGCAACAGAAAGTGAGGCCTTTGTGATTCTGGGGTCATTATTAAAGAACCGGTACAAAATGCGAACTTTAGCTTAAAGAGCGTGTTTTTGACGTGGGGGCGAACCCCCTTATATACCTTATGTATCATTTTAAGTTTTAATGTTACTCTTTACTATCAGATGAAAAAACTTGTTTTTTTTATTTAATTAGCATAAAAAACCAACTTTTTGTTATAGTTCCAGTGTATTATTTAAATGTTATACCTGTTTTTCTATATTTTTATTTTGTCCAGTCGCAATTGGAATGGCAGAAACTGGATCTAAGAAATTATCTATTTTCTTCATTATTCATATGAAATGGAAGCTAATAACGAGTCACAATTGCATATCTATGGCATCTTTTAAAGGTTGATAGACTTTTTTCATTCTATTTGTTTTCAATCACCTGCTCCAGAAGTTAGAGCGGCTTTTTCATAAGAAAACCAAGGGTCTTTCATTAGTTTCTTGTAATCTATGGGTGCTCATTTGAATCATCATTGTAGGATCTATATGGATCTATATGGATGTATATTTAATGCTATTGTATCTGAGTTTGCATCTTTGCTGGTAACTTGAAAAAGTTTCTGAATTATTTTGAGGTCTTTTCCTGTTGTTGTTTACCCTTTAAAGATAGATTTTTTTTGTCAAGTTGTGTTTGCAAGACCTTCTCAAATTATTAGAATAAGGCCTTTGACCTGAGTGTTTTCATCAGCGCCATCTTTTTTCTCTGGTAGATTGGCATGTCATCTAAAGTATCAATTTTCTATAGCGCCATTTTTGATTTCTTATCGTTAAGAAGCGTACTGGGAACTAGCAGAAGAGGGGAAGGAACGTCCCGCAACTGACGCATTGTACCCACCGGTATTAAGTTACCCGTAAATTGCGGGGGACAGTTGAGGGGGTCCTTTTACTTCCCTTGTTCCTAGGTTCCTTCATTCTGTATGTATTCAGCATTCAATTCTGATGGCGTGGACCGCTGGAATGCTCGTTTATTGTCCTGTTCTGAATTTCGTCATAAACAGTATCGAAAAAGGCTTTTCTGCAGATATTATGAAGAAACATATGTGAATTTTTCACGCTCGCTAAGGATTCTGTAGCAAGGAGGCAAATCTTCCAGTTTTGCCATCCTGGGGAAATTCAGCCTAAGAGAGTGGGTACAAATGTGTTTATTAATAGTGTCTCCGATATTATCGATACTATTGCAAAGTATGATGCTGATGATGTTGGTCTGCCAGTCTTTGTTATCCGCCACCCTAGTGAAGTACCACTTATTCCTGCCGATGCTTTTAGTGCGTTGAGTTGCCGTGTAAACTCCTGTTTGTCTGAGCTACACTCTTTGTCTGAGGGTGTGAGAACTCCCCTGCCTGGAACAATTTGATGTCCTCTGTCGTTAATGCAAGAATGCACTGTCTCTTCAAAACCATCCTATGCTGTTATTCTAAAAAACCCACCTACTGACCTCAAAGATCCTATTGAGCGCAAAGAGACCCTTGATACCCTGAATGGTCATGATTGTATCGTAAGGGTGAGATCTGATACTGTCAAGAAAAGGTGGGTAGTCCATACCAGAGATAAAGCCTCAGCCGTCTCTCTCACCGCCGCTGCAATTAGTCAGCTAAACGTATCCACTTATTTCCTTAATCAAAAAGTGCTTTGTATTGTGAGTAATATCCCTGTTGTTGTGCAAAAATAAGAGCTTATTAGTATGATTCCCGGTCTCGTTGATGGAACTAAAATTGGAAGTTCCGGATCCTTCCGCCTTGAATTTCTAGACGATGCTGCCTTATATAAAGCTATAAACGAAGGTTCGTGTTTGGGATGTGAGTTTTTTAAAATTAGATATTTTCAGAAGTTACCTCCTAGATGCTAACGTTGTCAATCACCGAACCACATTGTCGGAAATCTCCCACTCCCATCGATTAATCAAAAGTGTTCACGGTGCGCTGCTGGACATTGTAACACACGTGATAATCCTTGCACTGAAAGCCCAAATTGTACCAACTGAGGGGGAAATCATGTTTGCTAGAGTCTGAGATGACCAGAGTTAAGACAAAGCTCTGAGTAAGGATGAAAAATGATTACTAAGGGCAATAGATTTTGCTTTGTTTTCACTTAATATTAACGGAGCCAAAGAAAAAGATCTTCTTATTTATGAGCTTCTTGATTATGATATAGCTTTCCTACAGGAACATTTTCTCATTAAAGCCAATACAGATACTCTTAAACAGTCACCCACCCCCACACGTTTGTACGTAAATCTAAAAAAACGCGTGGTCGAGCCTCTGGGGACCTTGCAACTCAAGTTCGCCTCACTAAGAAACCTGAGGTTATTTATTCTGATCATAATTTACTGGCAATAAAATGTGGAAATATGGTCCTCATCAATGTCTTTATGCCATGCAATCGTAAGAAAATTCCTTCCCTATCTGTCTTCGCTGGTTCTTGTAAGCGACTCAGGACATTTATGCTAAGAGTGACCAATCAGGGATTAAATTGGATTGTGGCTGGTGATATTAATGCCAATCTTCTGTCCCAATCTGAAAGAAGTGACCTGTTTTTTGATGCTTTGCCTAGTGGCTATCAGTGAGTCAATAAAGATAAACAGTTTACCTACATTCATAACCTTGATGGTTCTAGAAAAAACCTTGATCAGATTATAGTTTCAAGGGGATCTCTCGTGGTTCCTCCTGTCATTGTTTTGGATGATAAAATTGAGAATGATCATTTGCCTTTAACTTGCGAAATTGAGTCGCCTGCTCTACCGGCTCATAACCCTTTTTCTTACAATAATTAATGGTTTGATGAGCCAAATTGGAAACGAACAAATTCTGAAGTTTATTTGTATGTTCTTTACTCGTTATTATCAAGCCTGAAAGTGCCTTTCACCTTTTACAAAACTCTGTAAGGTCACCGACAGCTAAGATTGATTGAAATTGTTACTAATACCAGATCGTGCCTTGGATGAAGTCAGCTGCTTCAGTTTCAGTAACTGTTGAACGTTTTGAAATTGGCACCAGAAAACTGTTATGGAATGTGTGCCCAGATGGGAAAAAGCTAAGCAACACATGAGGTTTTGGCTTCGCTTTCGGAATACTTGTGATCGGCCCAAGTCTGGTGAAGTATTTAAAATTAAGTAAAATCAGAAACGTCAGTTTAGATCTTCTTTGCGTCAAGCCCGCCTGAATGGTTTGAATGATCCTGACTTTGTTGCTCATTTTACTTGTGTTTTTTCTACATTTAATCATTCTATCCAGTCCATGGCTTCTTCCTTATTGCATAATACTGCTCCTCGAGTTCTTCGGTAAGTCCATATATTGTCAATGTCTAATGGTGATATCTATCGGGCTTTTAATAATGTTAAGAAATCAAGTGCTCCTGATATGGATGGTCTGTGTTACAATCACTTCACCATTAATTATCCATTACTGTTAACACACATTCAGCTCCTATTCCAGATGTGTTTAGCCCAGTCGTTAGTTATATATAGTTTTTTTTTTCGGGAATCGTAGCATCAGTTTTGAAAAAGGGAAAGGTCACAGATCAGTGTTCCAGATATCGACCAATTACAGTGTCTTGTTTCATTAGCAAGCTATTCGAGTATGTCGTATTGCCTGAAGTTTTGACTAAATGTGATTTTTCTGATTATCAAGTTGGGTTCAGAGCCAGTTTTGGTTGTTCTCAAGCTCATCGTATACTTGGTCAGTTGCTAGTCTTGGCAAAAAAGTATAAAAGGCCAATTTATTTTTGCTCGGTTGATATCTCGGGCACTTTTGACAACCTTGTACATTCGCAAGCGCTTCACTGCTGAGTTAAAGCAGGAGTTAATTCTTCCGTAGTAAAAGTTCTTCAATATTGGTATTCCAATTCGTTGGTTTGGTTAAAATGGATGTCTGATATATCCGAGCCTATCTCAGTAAAGAAGGCAGTCAGGCAAAGTTGTGTGCTGTCTCCATATATTTTCAAAACTGTGCTTGCGGACTGTTTGCGAATGCTGTCTCCTACTGTATGTTTAGATAACACTGATTTTAGTCACATTGCTTATGCTGATGACGTTCTGCTAGTTAGTCCTACTAGGTCAGGCCTCACAAAGAACCTAAATGTTCTGATTAATGCTTTGAGCATGATTGGGCTTTCTGTAATTGCTTCAAAATGCCAGTTTCTTTGTTTTAATACTTCTAACCCTGCTCCTTTTTAACATGTGGGTTCAATACTACTCAAATGTGTCTCAAAGTTGAAATGGCTTGGGATTACTTTTCCTAATACACTTTCGACTACATGCTCGTCTCTGGTTGCTAGTGCTCTGCAGTGCATTTGATTCTCATATGGTAAAATATCGCCTAATAGAGGGAGGTACAGCCGCCGAGGTTTATGTAAACTTTACCGTAGTTTTTGTTCTCCTGCAATTCTTTTTCTTTCCGGTTTGCAGCCTCTAATGCGCAAAAAAAGACCGTCTTAAGCTAGGGAGAGGCTATTTTAAATATTGTAAATTCCTGCTATTTTTTGCCAAAGTGGTACAGAAATCTCAAGATTATTTCTCATTTTGGACTTATCGACCTTCTAGTGCTGCTTGACAACATAGCTAAGGATCTGAGGACCAATACTCCAAGGAAGATATGTGCCAGTGACCCCCTCACTTATTTTTTCCAGATTAGTGATTCTATAGATACTGTTAAGTTATTTATGTTGTGTTTTCCTTATTATTTCCTTATGGATAATATTATTTTGGTTTATCTTTTTTTACTCCGCATTTATTTTATATTTCTGGTTACAAACTTACTTAAATACTTAGTAAAGGCGTCTCAAAATCGTAAAGCCCAAATAAGTGTTTATGTTTAAGGGAATAATGCACTAATATAGGTGGTTAATAAATTCGTGAAATATAAATGTTAATACTTATAATAATCACTTTATATTTTTGTTTAAAATTCTGTTTAAATTTAAAATCAATTTTGGATTTTTCAGTGAAGAGGACTTGATTGCAGAGTTTAGCTCCATGGGACTTGGGTTAAAATCTACTGGATCATCTTCGGCTATTCAGGCCTTGAACAGGTAAGCTGCTGGTTGTAGCCAAAATAGTGCTTTTGGAAAAGAAATACTGTGTTAGGTACGCGGGAGACGGGCGCTTCAACCAAAATTCTACCATAGGTTCTCTGTGTAGTTATAAAGGGTAGCCTCAAAACTTAAGCACTATTCAGTAGTAGAATAACATGATTTTATAAAGCACTCGACTTTCTTATAAATTTAATCTTTTCTTGTTTTCCTTAGGCGTTTGATATTATGAACCTGTGGTTTGTATTCCCAGCTTCTACAGAAATTTTTTACCCTCTAAAGAATTAAAATATATATAATAATTGACTGCAATAAACCCATTCTCAAACTGAAATAGCCTTGACCAACTTCGTGGAAGGGGTCTTTGACATGCTCCCTATCAGAGGCTCTGTAGCTTGAGTAGTGGGTGGGAGAGGGCTTTACCTGCCTCCTGCCTCTTTCGATTCCACCTCCCCTATTCGTCCTTTTTCGGGGTATTATTTTACCCTTCCCAACCTCGAGGTTTTCGTGATATTATTTTATGTTTTTCATAATTTTTTTCAATTAAATTAAATTATTTATTTTTTAATGTTATGTTTTTTTTAATATTCAGTTTTTCATATTTTATGTTTAAAGGTCCAATTTTTGCTCTTGTTTAGGTTTTTGCTGAGTAGTTGCATAGTAGCAAATCAGTTCAAAAGAACGAAAATGAGGGATTTTTAAAGACCTTGTTATAACTTGTCCCTCTTCGTTTTTTCATGAGCTTTTTTGGGTTAAATTTTTTTATCAATCTTGTAAATGCAGCGAGGAAGAGGGAAGCAAATAGTTTCCCCTAATTCCGAGGAGAAGCCGTGGTATCAATATGGCATTTTCAGATGAAATTTAAGTTGACATATCTATGCAGTTACATAGATAATCCAGAGGCTGTGGCATAGATTAGACATTCAAGATGAGACATCTATGCCATATATATGCAGCTAAATAGATATGGCTCTTAGAAGAAATCCAGCCAACATTTAAGCAATAGCAATACCCCAAAAAAAAAAAAAAAAAAAAGTAGCAAAAAATAAATTTGAATATAAATAAATTTTGAAAATCAATTATAAATCGAAATCATAAGTCCATGAACCATGCCAATTTTTTTTTTTTTTATAAATTAATTTATTAGAAAGTGCAATTTAAGAAAATAAAAGTGAGTTCTTAGTTTCTTGATGTTCAACGTCTTGAGAAGTACGATGAAATCTTCTATCGCTAAAAACGGCTCTTTCAGTATTTTGAATTTTTTGGGTTCAAGGTAGGTTTCTGGTTTAGTTCTTAGGCTATTGAATTTGGGCTCTTATTATGAATCAGCTGTTTCTGTTTCATCTTCTTTAATACCTGGTTTTATGAAATGTCAATTTAGTGCTTACACTACGAAGGATTTGAAATAAAATAGTTATTTATTATTTATTTATTTATTATTAGAATATTTATTTTGTTCCCTAAACCCATCTTAGGTCCATTCACACCTTGAAACTGATATTTTCTAAGATCTTTCTGCTGGTTGCTTCAAAATATGTTCCATGACAGTATCACATTTCTGTCAGTGTTGCCAAGAAGCGTCGTATAAATTTATAACCAGGTCTATTTAAACAAGTTCTTGTTCATACAAATTCAAATATCAGGAATCTGTTGACTCCCAAAAACAACTAAATCTTTACAAGAAAGCTATACCTTTTAGAACTGTTGGGTACCATGCGTCTATATCTTTTTTTTACTGATTATTTACCCACGTTTCATATTTTTGAATTTGACTGTGATATTTTTTCTTATAAGCATTCACCAGCAATTTTTTTCAATTTGCTAAGCTGGATTGGGGTTTTGCTGATCCTTTTCACTTTATTATGCTGTTAACCTTCATATTCTTTATCCGTTTGTAATTATTTCGGTTGATAAGGTTGTTAATTTATTGTAATTTATGGTAATTCGTGGTAATTCATTATGGTAATTTATGATAATTCATTGTTATTTCATATTTGTCATTACTAGTTAATTCCGTATAATTAAAAATAAACTATTTTACTTCGTTACACATTTCTTCCGTAAATTAAATTGAATTCGCGGTGTTTATCTTTGTTATTTTTATTTTTGTTGTTGAACGTTTATTTATGATGTTAATTATTTTATGTTTATTTGATTTTATATTATATTATTTATTTTTTATGTTATTTACAGTTAATATTGAATGCATGATATTCATTTAGTTATTTTTATATTTGAGTTTTTATTTATCTGTATATTTTATAATTTTTATTTTATACTTTATTTTATTCACAGTTTAAAACGAATACGTGGTGTTTATGAGTAGAGAGGGGGGCGCTACTCCCAACAGAACCACGTGGTTTATGGTTTTCTCACTGAGAATGAAAAAACAGGAATTTTCTCACTTGGAAAAACAGGAACTTTGTCACAATTATGTCTGTTTTTTTGGATGGTTATGTGTGTTGATCGATTTATTTGATATTTTTATGGATTTTGTCAGTGAGAATTTGAAAAACAGAAATTTTGTCCCGTTCATGGATTATTGAGTCTAATGGGGGCAGGTCAATGACACTTCCTTCTTGTTGTTGCTCGAGGCAAATGTTATGATCCAGAAATAGTATTTATTGTTGTTGCTCGAGCCAAATGTTATGCCGTCCAGGAATTTGGAACACCTGTGCTGTCGACCTCAATTCCCCTATCGTGAATCAATAATTCCCCTTAGAAACAACAAATTAATTCCCCTTTCTTGACAGATCAATCAACCAATGACATCATCTGTCAGACATTAAAAATTTTCGCATAGAAACGATTCTCCAGGAATAGATCCAAGTCATTAATGTCTGCCTCGGAAACAACTCTTTTGGTCGAACTCCAAAGGATATTAATAACCAAACGCCATGGAAACAATTCTCCGAGAAACATCTTAGCGAAGAATTGTTTTAGCGCGGGAATCAGGTTTCTTATTAATTTGAAATGCATTAGCGCAGAGATGCCAAAAAAAAAAGGAACACGCTGAATTACGTTTAGGGATTATTTGGGCGAAACTGTTTTAGACAGGTTATGGAATTATTTCGGCGAAACAGATAGAGACATTTTAGAAGATGATTTTGAAGAGATTTTGGAAGAGGTTTTGAGTGTGGTCGTTATAATACACAAGTTCGATTTTAACAGTGTCGTAAGGTCCTCTACCCCAACCCCAAAGGGTTCCAATCCCTCTACCCCAACCCCGAAGGAAGCCACCGGTCCTCAAAGGTCCAGTGGGCTCCCAAAGGGCCCCCCGGCCCTCAAGGTTCCCCCAGACCCCCCCCTGTGGCCCAAAGGCCCCCCCCCTTTGGCCCCCCAAAGGGGCCCCTCTCTCTTCATCTCCTCCCTCCTCCTCCCCTTCCCCTCCCCTCCTCCTCCTCCTCCTCCTCCTCCTCCTCCTCCTCCTCCTCCTCCTCCTCCCCTTCCCTCCCCCATTTTTTATACTTTTTTTGTGCATTGAGACACAGAACGACCCCCTCCCCCCAGCCCCTCCCCCCTCCAAAGGTCTGATTTTTCAAAGTTCAATTTGAATTTCCTTTGTTGAAATGCAAGAGTTGGAATGTTTCAGTAGTGTTTGGTTGTGGTTTACCTTGTCACAGTTACATTTTCTTGATTTTTCAAAGTTCATTTTGAATTTCTTTCGTTGAAATACAAGAGTTGGAATATTTCAGTAGTGTTTGGTTTTGGTTTACCTTGTCACAGTTACATTTTCTTGATTTTTCAAAGTTAATTTTGAATTTATTTATTTTTAATTCAATAGTTTGAATATTTAAGTAGTGTTTTGTTGTGGTTTAAATTGTCACAGTTGCATTTTCTTGATTTTTCAAAGTTCATTTTGAATTTCCTTCGTTGAAATGCAAGAGTTGGAATATTTCAGTAGTGTATGGTTGTGGTTTACCTTGTCACAGTTACATTTTCTTAATTTTTCAAAGTTCAATTTGAATTTCTTTCGTTGCAATGTAAGAGTTGGAATATTTAACTAGTGTTTGGTAGTGGTTTACCTTGTCACAGTTACATTTTCTTGATTTTTCAAAGTTCATTTTGAATTTCTTCCCTTGAAATGTAAGAGTTGGAATATTTCAGTAGTGTTTGGTTATGGTTTACCTTTTCACAGTTACATTTTCTTGATTTTTCAAAGTTCATTTTGAATTTCTTTTGTTGAAAGGCAAGAGTTGGAATATTTCAGTAGTGTGTTGTTGTAGTTTACCTTGTCACAGTTACATTTTCTTGATTTTTAAAAGTTCATTTTGAATTTCTTTTGTTGAAATGAAAGAGTTGAAATATTTAAGTAGTGTTTGGTTGTGGTTTACCTTGTCACAGTTACATTTTCTTAATTTTTCAAAGTTCATTTTGAATTTCTTTTTTTGAAATGCAAGAGTTAGAATATTTCAGTAGTGTTTCGTTGTGGTTTACCTTGTCACAGTTACATTTTCTTGATTTTTCAAAGTTCATTTTGAATTTCTTTCGTTGAAATGTAAGAGTTGGAATATTTCAGTAGTGTTAGGTTGTGGTTTGCCTAGTCACATTTACATTTTCTTGATTTTTCAAAGTTCATCTTGAATTTTTTTCGTTGAAATGCAAGAGTTAGAATATTTCAGTACTGTTTGGCTATGGTTTACATTGTCACAGTTAAATGTTCATGATTTTTCAAAGTTCATTTTGAATTTCTTTCGTTGAAATGCAAGAGTTGGAATATTTTATTAGTGTTTGGTTGTGGTTTACCTTGTCACAGTTACATTTTCTTGTTTTTTCAAAGTTCATTTTGAATTACTTTAGTTGAAATATAAGAGTTGGAAGATTTCACTAGTGTTTGGTAGTGGTTTACCTTGTCACAGTTACATTTTCTTGATTTTTCAAAGTTCATTTTGAATTTTTTTCGTTGAAATGCAAGAGTTTGAATATTTAAGTAGTGTTTGGTTGTGGTTTACGTTGTCACAGTTACATTTTCTTGATTTTTCAAAGTTCATTTTTAATTTATTTCGTTGAAACGCAAGAGTTGGAATATTTCAGTAGTGTTCGGTTGTGGTTTACCTTGTCACAGTTACATTTTCTTGATTTTTCAAAGTTCATTTTGAATTTCTTTCGTTGAAATGCAAGAGTTGGAATATTTAAGAAGTGTTTGGTTGTGGTTTACCTTGTCACAGTTACATTTTCTTGATTTTTCAAAGTTCATTTTGAATTTCTTTCGTTGAAATGCAAGAGTTAGAATATTTTAGTGGTGTTTGGTTTACCTTGTCACAGTTACATTTTCTTGATTTTTCAAAGTTCATTTTGAATTTCTTTCATTGAAATGCAAGAGTTAGAATATTTTAGTGGTGTTTGGTTTTGGTTTACCTTGTCACAGTTACATTTTCTTGATTTTTCAAAGTTCATTTTGAATTTCTTTTGTTGAAAAGCAAGAGTTGGAATATTTCAGTAGTGTGTTGTTGTAGTTTACCTTGTCACAGTTACATTTTCTTGATTTTCAAAGTTCATTTTGAATTTCTTTTGTTGAAATTCAAGAGTTGGAATATTTCAATAGTGTTTGGTTGTGGTTTACCTTGTCACAGTTACAGTTCCTAAATTTTTCAATGTTCATTTTGAATTTCTTTCGTTGAAATAAAAGAGTTGGAATATTTCAGTAGTGTTTCGTTATGGTTTACCTTGTCACAGTTACATTTTCTTGATTTTTCAAAGTTCATTTTGAATTTCTTTCATTGAAATGTAAAAGTTGGAATATTTTAGTAGTGTTTGGTTGTGGTTTACCTTGTCACAGTTACATTTTCCTGATTTTTCAAAGTTCATTTTGGATTTCTTTCGTTGAAATGCAAGAGTTGGAATATTTCAGTAGTGTTTTGTTGTGGTTTACCTTGTCACACTTACATTTTCTTGATTTTTCAAAGTTCATTTTGAATTTCTTTCATTGAAATGCAAGAGTTGGAATATTTTAGTAGTGTTTGGTTGTGGTTTACCTTGTCACAGTTACATTTTCTTGATTTTTCAAAGTTCATTTCGAATTTCTTTCGTTGAAATGCAAGAGTTTGAATATTTCAGTAGTGTTTGGTTGTGGTTTACCTTGTCACAGTTAAATTTTCTTGATTTTTCAAAGTTTATTATGAATTTTTTTCGTTGAAATGCAAGAGTTGGAATATTTCAGTAGTGTTTGGTTGTGGTTTACCGTGTCAGAGTTACATTCTCATGATTTTTCAAAGTTCATTTTGAATTTCATTCAATTAAATTCAAGAGTTTGACTATTTAAGTAGTGTTTGGTTGTGGTTCACCTTGTCACAGTTACATTTTCTTGATTTTTCAAAGTTCATTTTGAACTTATTTCGTTGAAATGCAAGAGTTAGAATATTTAAGTAGTGTTTCGTTGTGGTTTAACGTGTCAGGGTTAAATTTTATTTATTTTTCAATGTTCATTTTGAATTTCTTTCGTTGTAATGCAAGAGTTGGAATATTTCAGATGTGTTTAGTTGTGGTTTACCTTGTCACAGTTACATTCTCTTGATTTTTCAAAGTTCATTTTTAACTTCTTTCGTTGAAATGAAAGAGTTGGAATATTTAAGTAGTGTTTGGTAGTGGTTCTAAGTTCATTTTGAATTTCTTTTGTTGAAATGCAAGAGTTGGAATATTTCAGTAGTGTTTGCATGTGGTTTACCTTGTCACAGTTACATTTTCTTGATTTTTCAAAGTTCATCTTTGAATTTCTTTCCTTGAAATATAAGAGTTGGAATATTTCAGTAGTGTTTGGATGTGATTTTTCATAGTTCATTTTGAATTTCTTTCATTGAAATGAAAGAGTTGGAATACTTCAGTAGCGTTTGGGAGTGGTTTACCTTGTCTCTGTTAAATTTTCTTGATTTTTCAAAGTTCATTTTGAATTTCTTTCATTGAAATGCAAGAGTTGGAATATTTCAGTAGTGTTTGGTTGTGGTTTACCTTGTCACAGTTACATTTTCTTGATTTTTCAAAGTTCATTTTGAATTTCTTTCGTTGAAATGCAAGAGTTGGAATATTTCAGTAGTGTTTGGTTGTGGTTTACCTTGTCACAGTTACATTTTCTTGATTTTTCAAAGTTCATTTTGAATTTCTTTCGTTGAAATGCAAGAGTTGGAATATTTCAGTAGTGTTTGGTTGTGGTTTACCTTGTCACAGTTACATTTTCTTGATTTTTCAAAGTTCATTTTGAATTTCTTTCGTTGAAATGCAAGAGTTGGAATATTTCAGTAGTGTTTGGTTGTGGTTTACCTTGTCACAGTTACATTTTCTTGATTTTTCAAAGTTCATTTTGAATTTCTTTCGTTGAAATGCAAGAGTTGGAATATTTCAGTAGTGTTTGGTGGTGGTTTAACTTGTCAAAGTTTCATATTCTAAATTTTTCAAAGATCATTTTGTATTTCTTTCGTTGAAATGCAAGACTTGGAATATTTCAGTAGTGTTTGGTTGTGGTTTACCTTGTCACAGTTACATTTTCTTGATTTTTCAAAGTTCATTTTGAATTTCTTTCATTGAAATATGTTTGGTCGTGCTTTACATTGACAAAGTTAAATTTCTTGATTTTTGTTAGGTTAGGCTAGGTTAGCCTACGTACGCGCGCGTATGTAGGCTAACCTAACCTAACCTAACTTAACCTAATCTAACTTGATCTAGCCTAACCTAACCTAACCTAACAAAAATCAAGAAATTTAACTTTGTCAATGTAAAGCACGACCAAACATATTTCAATGAAAGAAATTCAAAATGAACTTTGAAAAATCAAGAAAATGTAACTGTGCCAAGTTAAACTACAACCAAACACTACTGAAATATTCCAAGTCTTGCATTTCAACGAAAGAAATTCAAAATAAACTTTGAAAAATCAAGAAAGTGTAACTGTGACATGGTTAACCACAACCAAACACTTGTGAAATATTCCAACTCTTGCATTTCAACGAAAGAAGTTAAAAATGAACTTTGAAAAATCAAGAAAATGTAACAGTGACAAGGTAAACCACAACCAAACACTACTGAAATATTCCAACTCTTGCATTTCAACGAAAGACATTCAAAATTAACTTTGAAAAATCAAGAAAATTTAACTGTGACTAGGAACACCATCACCCCCCACGCCTTACAGCGGCCTACTAGTGCAGTTAAACTAAAGAAGTACACCTTCACCTGAGAAAATACACTACAATTGAACTGTGACAAGGTAAACCAGAACCAAACACTACTGAAATATTCCACCTCATGCATTTCAACAAAAGAAATTTAAAATTAAATTTGAAAAATCAAGAAAATTTAACAGTGACACGGTAAAGCACAAGAAAACACTACTGAAATATTCCAACTCTTGCATTTAAGAGAAAGAAGTTCAAAATTATCTTTGAAAAATAAATATAATGTAAGTTTTACAAGGTAAACCACAAACAAACAATTATGAAATATTCAAACTCTTGCATTTCAACGAAAGAAATTCAAAATGAACTTTGAAAAATCAAGAGAATGTAACTGTGACAAGGTAAACCACAACCAAACACTACTGAAATATTCCAACTCTTGCATTTCAATGAAAGAAATTCAAAATGAACTTTGAAAAATCAAGAAAATGTAACTGTGACAAGGTAAACCACAACGAAACACTACTGAAATATTCCAACTCTTGCATTGCAACGAAAGAAATTCAAATTGAACTTTGAAAAATTAAGAAAATGTAACTGTGACAAGGTAAACCACAGCCATACACTACTGAAATATTCCAACTCTTGCATTTCAACGAAAGAAATTCAAAATGAACTTTTGAAAATTAAGGGAATGTAACTGTGACAAGGTAAACTACAACAACACACTACTGAAATAGTCCAACTCTTGTTTTTCAACGAAATAAATTCAAAATGAACTTTGAAAAATAAAGAAAATGTAACTGTGACAATGTAAACCACACCCAAACACTACTGAAATATTCCAACTCTTGCATTTCAATGAAAGAAATTCAAAATGAACTTTGAAAAATCAAGAAAATGTAACTGTGACAAGGTAAACCACAACCAAACACTATTGAAATATTCCAACTCTTGCATTTCAATTAAAGAAATTCAAAATTAACTTTGAAAAATCAAGAAAATGTAACTGTGACAAGGTAAACCACAGCCAAACACTACTGAAATATTCCAACTCTTACATTTCAAGTAAATAAATTCATATGAACTTTGAAAAATCAAGAAAATGTAACTGTGGCAAGGTAAACCACAAGCAAACACTACTGAAATATTCCAACTCTTGCATTTCAACAAAAGAAATTCAAAATGAACTTTGAACCACTACCAAACACTAATTAAAAATAACAACTCTTGCATTTCAACGAAAGAAATTCAAAATGAACTTTGAAAAATCAAGAGAATGTAAGTGTGACAAGGTAAACCATACCCAAACACTACTGAAATATTCCAAATCTTGCATTTCAATGAAAGAAATTCAAAATGAACTTTGAAAAATCAAGAAAATGTAATTGTGACAAGGTAAACCACAACGAAACACTACTGAAATATTCCAACTCTTGCATTTGCAACGAAAGAAATTCAAAATGAACTTTGAAAAATTAAGAAAATGTAACTGTGACAAGGTAAACCACAACCAAACACTACTGAAATATTCCAACTCTTGCATTTCAACGAAAGAAGTTCAAAATGAACTTTGAAAAATTAAGATAATGTAACTGTGACAAGGTAAACGACAACAACACACTACTGAAATATTCCAACTCTTGCATTTCAACGAAAGAAATTCAAAATGAACTTTGAAAAATCAAGAAAATGTAACTGTGACAAGGTAAACCACAACCAAACACTACTGAAATATTCCAACTCTTGCATTTCAATGAAATAAATTCAAAATAAACTTTGAAAAATCAAGATAATGTAAGTGTGACAATTTAAACAAAGGCAACGCACTATATAAATTTTACAACTGTTTCATTTCAATGAAATAAATACAAAATCAACTTGGAAAAATAAAAAAAATGTAACAATGATAATGACAAAAACATCGACAAACACCTGAAATATTGCAACTCTTACATTTAAAGGAAAGAAATTCAAGATGAACTTTGAAAAATCAAGAAAATGTAACTGTGACAAGGTAAACCACATGCAAACACTACTGAAATATTCCAACTCTTGCATTTCAACAAAAGAAATTCAAAATGAACTTTTAACCACTACCAAACACTACTGAAATATTCAAACACTTGCCTTTCAACGAAAGAAATTCAAAATTAACTTTGAAAAATCAAGAGAATGTAACTGTGAAAAGGTAAACCGCAACGAATCACATCTGAAATATTCCAACTCTTGCATTTCAACGAGAGAAATTCAAAATGAACTTTGAAAAATCAAGAAACTGTAACCATGACAAGGTAAACCACAACCAAACACTACTGAAATATTCCAACTCTTGCATTTCAACGAAAGAAGTTCAAAATGAACTTTGAACAATCAAGAAAATGTAACTGTGACAAGGTGAACCACAACCAAACGCTACTGAAATATTCCAACTCTTGCATTTCAACGAAAGAAATTCAAAATGAACTTTGAAAAATCAAGAGAATGTAACTCTGACAAGGTAAACCACAAACAAACACTACTGAAATAGTCCAACTCTTGCATTTCAACTAAAGAAATTCAAAATAAACTTTGAAAAATAATGAAAATGTATCTGTGACAAGGTAAACCACAACCAAACACTACTGAAATATTCCAACTCTTGTATTTCAGCGAAAGAAATTCAAAATGAACATCGAAAAATAATGAATATGTAACTGTGACACGGTAAACCACAACGAAACACAACTGAAATATTCCAACTCTTGCATTTCAACGAGAGAAATTCAAAATGAACTTTGAAAAATCAGGAAAATGTAACTGTGACAAGGTAAACCACAACCGAACACTACTGAAATATTCCAACTCTTGCAGTTCAACGAAAGAAATTCAAAATGAACATTGACAAATCAAGAAACTGTAACTGTGACACTGTAAACCAAAAACACACACTACTGAAATATTCCAACTCTTGAATTTCAACGAAGAAAATTCAAAATGAACTTTGAAAAATCAAGAAAATGTAACTGTGACAAGGTAAACCACAACCAAACACTACTGAAATATTCCAACTCTTGCATTTCAACGAAAGAAATTCAAAATGAACTTTGAAAAATCAAGAAAATGTAACTGTGACAAGGTAAACCACAACGAAACACTACTGAAATATTCCAACTCTTGCATTTCAACGAAAGAAATTCAAAATGAACTTTGAAAAATCAAGAAAATGTAAGTGTGACAAGGTAAACCACAACCAAACACTACTGAAATATTCCAACTCTTGCATTTCAACGAAAGAAATTCAAAATGAACTTTGAAAAATCAAGAAAATGTAACTGTGACAAGGTAAACCACAACCAAACACTACTGAAATATTCCAACTCTTGCATTTCAACGAAAGAAATTCAAAATGAACTTTGAAAAATCAAGAAAATGTAACTGTGACAAGGTAAACCACAACCAAACACTACTGAAATATTCCAACTCTTGCATTTCAACGAAAAGAAATTCAAAATGAACTTTGAAAAATCAAGAAAATGTAACTGTGACAAGGTAAACCACAACCAAACACTACTGAAATATTCCAACTCTTGCATTTCAACGAAAGAAATTCAAAATGAACTTTGAAAAATCAAGAAAATGTAACTGTGACAAGGTAAACCACTACCAAACACTACTGAAATATTCCAACTCTTGCATTTCAATGAAAGAAATTCAAAATGAACTTTGATATATAATGAAATTGTAACTTTGACAAGGTAAACCACATGCAAACACTACTGAAATATTCCAACTCTTGCATTTCAACAAAAGAAATTCAAAATGAACTTTGAAACGTACACTACAACAAACACTACTGAAATATTCCAACTCTTGCATTTCAACGAAAGAAATTCAAAATGAACTTTGAAAAATCAAGAAAATGTAACTGTGACAAGGTAAACCACAACCAAACACTACTGAAATATTCCAACTCTTGCATTTCAACGAAAGAAATTCAAAATGAACTTTGAAAAATCAAGAAAATGTAACTGTGACAAGGTAAACCACAACCAAACACTACTGAAATATTCCAACTCTTGCATTTCAACGAAAGAAATTCAAAATGAACTTTGAAAAATCAAGAAAATGTAACTGTGACAAGGTAAACCACAACCAAACACTACTGAAATATTCCAACTCTTGCATTTCAACGAAAGAAATTCAAAATGAACTTTGAAAAATCAAGAAAATGTAACTGTGACAAGGTAAACCACAACCAAACACTACTGAAATATTCCAACTCTTGCATTTCAACGAAAGAAATTCAAAATGAACTTTGAAAAATCAAGAAAATGTAACTGTGACAAGGTAAACCACAACCAAACACTACTGAAATATTCCAACTCTTGCATTTCAACGAAAGAAATTCAAAATGAACTTTGAAAAATCAAGAAAATGTAACTGTGACAAGGTAAACCACAACCAAACACTACTGAAATATTCCAACTCTTGCATTTCAACGAAAGAAATTCAAAATGAACTTTGAAAAATCAAGAAAATGTAACTGTGACAAGGTAAACCACAACCAAACACTACTGAAATATTCCAACTCTTGCATTTCAACGAAAGAAATTCAAAATGAACTTTGAAAAATCAAGAAAATGTAACTGTGACAAGGTAAACCACAACCAAACACTACTGAAATATTCCAACTCTTGCATTTCAACGAAAGAAATTCAAAATGAACTTTGAAAAATCAAGAAAATGTAACTGTGACAAGGTAAACCACAACCAAACACTACTGAAATATTCCAACTCTTGCATTTCAACGAAAGAAATCCAAAATGAACCATGAAAAATCAAGAAAATGTAACTGTGACAAGGTAAACCACAACCAAACACTACTGAAATATTCCAACTCTTGCATTTCAACGAAAGAAATTCTCATAGAACTTTGAAAAATCAAGAAAATGTAACTGTGACACGGTAAACCACAACCAAACACTACTGAAATATTCCAACTCTTGCATTTCAACGAAAGAAATTCAAAATGAACTTTGAAAAATCAAGAAAATGTAACTGTGACAAGGTAAACCACAACCAAACACTACTGAAATATTCCAACTATTGCATTTCATCGAAAGAAATTCAAAATGAACTTTGAAAAATCAAGAAAATGTAACTGTGACAAGGTAAACCACAACGAAACACAACTGAAATATTCCAACTCTTGCATTTCAACGAAAGAAATTCAAAATGAACTTTGAAAAATCAAGAGAATGTAAGTGTGACACGGTAAACCACCACCAAACACTACTGAAATATTCCAACTCTTACATTTCAATGAAAAAAATTCAAAATGAACTTTGAAAAATCAATAAAATGTAACTATGACAAGGTAAACCACAACGAAACACAAGTGAAATATTCTAACTCTTGCATTTCAGCAAAAGAAATTCAAAATGATCTTTGAAAAATGAAGAAAATTTAACTGTGACAACGAAAACCACGACAAAACACTACTGAAATATTCAAACTCTTGCATTTCAACGAAAAGAAATTCAAAATGAACTTTGAAAAATCAGGAAAATGTAACTGTGACAAGGTAAACCACACCCAAACACTACTGAAATATTCCAACTCTTGCATTTCAATGAAAGAATTTAAAAATGAACTTTGAAAAATCAAGAAAATGTAACTGTGACCCGGTAAACCACAACTAAACACTACAGAAATATTCCAACTCTTGCATTTCAAAGAAGTAATTTCAAAATGAACATTGAAAAATCAAGAAAATGTAACTGTGACAATGTAAACCACAACCAAACATTACTGAAATATTCCAACTCTTGCATTTCAATGAAAGAAATTCAAAATGAACTTTGAAAATTCAAGAAAATGTAACTGTGACAAGGTAAACCACTACCAAACACTAGTGAAATATTCCAACTCTTGCATTTCAACGAAAGAAATTCAAAATGAACCTTGAAAAATCAAGAAAATGTAACTGTGACACGGTAAACCACAACCAAACACTACTGAAATATTCCAACTCTTGCATTTCAACGAAGGAAATTCAAAATGAACTTTGAAAAATCAAGAAAATGTAACTGTGACAAGGTAAACCACAACCAAACACTACTGAAATATTTCAACTCTTACATTTCAATGAATGAAATTAAAAATGTACTTTGAAAAACCAAGAATATGTAACTGTGACAAGGAAAACCACTACTAAACACTAGTGAAATATTACAACTCTTGCATTTCAACGAAAGAAGTTCAAAATGAACATTGGATAATCAAGAAAATGTAACTGTGACAAGGTAAACCACAACCAAACACTACTGAAATATTCCAACTCTTGCATTTCAACGAAAGAAATTCAAAATGAACTTTGAAAAATCAAGAAAATGTAACTGTGACAAGGTAAACCACACTCAAACACTACTGAAATATTCCAACTCTTGCATTTCAATGAAAGAAATTCAAAATGAACTTTGAAAAATCAAGAAAATGTAACTGTGACAAGGTAAACCACAATTAAACACTACTGAAATATTCCAACTCTTGCATTTCAACGAAAGAAATTCAAAATGAACTTTGAAAAATCAAGAAAATGTAACTGTGACAAGGTAAACCACAACCAAACACTACTGAAATATTCCAACTCTTGCATTTCAACGAAAGAAATTCAAAATGAACTTTGAAAAATCAAGAAAATGTAACTGTGACAAGGTAAACCACAACCAAACACTACTGAAATATTCCAACTCTTGCATTTCGACGAAGGAAATTCAAAATGAACTTTGAAAAATCAGACCTTTGGAGGGGGGAGGGGCTGGGGGAGGGGGTCGTTCTGTGTCTCAATGCACAAAAAAGTATAAAAAATGGGGGAGGGAAGGGGAGGGGAGGAGGGGAGGGGAGGAGGAGGAGGAGGAGGAGGAGGAGGAGGAGGAGGAGGAGGAGGAGGAGGAGGGGAGAGGAGGGGAGGAGGGGAGGGGAAGGGGAGGAGGAGGGAGGAGATGAAGAGAGAGGGGCCCCTTTGGGGGGCCAAAGGGGGGAGGGGCCCTTTGGGCCCCGGGGGGGGTCTGGGGGAACCTTGAGGGCCAGGGGGCCCTTTGGGAGCCCAGTGGACCTTTGAGGACCGGTGGCTTCCCTCGGGGTTGGGGTAGAGGGATTGGAACCCTTTGGGGTTGGGGTAGAGGACCTTACGACACTGTTAAAATCGAACTTGTGTATTATAACGACCACACTCAAAACCTCTTCCAAAATCTCTTCAAAATCATCTTTTAAAATGTCTCTATCTGTTTTGCCGAAATAATTCCATAACCTGTCTAAAACAGTTTCGCCCAAATAATCCCTAAACGTAATTCAGCGTGTTCCTTTTGTTTTTTGGCATCTCTGCGCTAATGCATTTCAAATTAATAAGAAACCTGATTCCCGCGCTAAGACAATTCATCGATAAGATGTTTCTTGGGGAATTGTTTCCATGGCGTTTGGTTATTAATATCCTTTGGAGTTCGACCAAAAGAGTTGTTTCCGAGGCAAATACATTAATGACTTGGATCTATTCCTGGAGAATCGTTTCTATGCGAAAATTTTAAAAGTCTGACAGATGATGTCATTGGTTGATTGATCTGTCAAGAAAGGGGAATTAATTTGTTGTTTCTAAGGGGAATTATTGATTCACGATAGGTGAATTGAGGTCGACAGCACAGGTGTTCCAAATTCCTGGACGGCATAACATTCGCCTCGAGCATGTACATGTCCAAAACAAAAACAAATACTATTTCTGGATCATAACATTCGCCTCGAGCAACAACAAGAAGGAAGTGTCATTGACCTGCCCCCATTAGACTCAATAATCCATGAACGGGACAAAGTTTCTGTTTTTCAAATTCTCACTGACAAAATCCATAAAAACATCCATGAAGGTTTTCTTTTACCCGAGGAGCAGTTAATAACTAGTCAGGCTTTGATTCAACACCTCCCTGAAGTGCTAGCCACTCTTACGCTGCCACACGGTGGTGCCACCAGAGTTTGCCTTGGTTGATCTGGCAGAGATTTCAGTGTCAAGTCTGCCATTTGAGGATATAAATGATCCAAGATGTGTGAACTGCCTTACCACTTTGAAAGCAAGGCCATGAATATCAACAGCTGAAAGTGATGTCGATGCATTCTTATCTATGTGCATTCTCTTTGTTTTCTTTCAGTTGATCTGCAGTCCAGCTCTAGAGGAAGCAGAGGAGAGCTTCTAAAGCACACGCTTAAGTTGATCAAGATTGTCACTTAAGGTAGCTACATCATCCTTGAAAATCAGTATCAGAGAGGGGTCTCCCGGTCTAACTGATGCCGACAGGTTGGACCTGGTGTGTGTTTCATTAGGGATGTGGTCGATTGTGCGAAATTAAGCAGCTTAGATTAAACTGTTATTGCTTAAGTACCGTTTTTTTGTTGGGTAAGAAATAATAAAGGACTCAATTAACCACAACGACTCTTTCTGTGTCACTGTAGAGTTCTTTAAAGAGGCTGACTATCTGTGTAGTTAGGCCCACAGACTTTATAATTAGCCACAGAAATCATCTGTCCACAGTATCAAAGGCAAGACAGAATTCGATGAAAGCTATATAAGTTTGTTTTTTTTTGTAGAAATCCAGTGCATTTTATTTATCTGTCTGACCCTGTACATCTGCTCAGTTTCCGATCTTGCAAGTATAAATACTGCTTGTTGGGGTTGGCGTAAAGCATATAGTAAACTTCTTGTGCGTTTCAGTAATAGCATCGCAAACATCTTTCCAGGAAGAGGCAGTAGGGTGACACCACGGTAGTTACTACAGACCGTCTTGCTGCCCTTGCACTGGAGCCCTGGCACAAGGATTTCTTCCTTCCAATATGATTGTATAACTTCAGTGCACCATATGATTTTGAATACCAAATGTAGCAGTAGTATCATCGGAGGGCCCCCTGTTTCAAGAAGTTCTGAATTGATGCCACTGGTGCCTTCTGCATTGTTGGTTTGAGTTTTATTTAGGGAGTATTTGATCTCCTCATGAGAAAATTTGGTTTCGTCAGGTGCAGGGGTAGCTTTTGCAGCTGCAGTGACGACCAGGGGTCAATACCTTCTGAATTTAGCAGCTTATCAAAGTGTTTCTTCTATAGACCAAGACATTGTGACTGACTGTATATGATTTTTCCATTTGCTGCTTTAAGGCTAGCGGATGCAATGGTCTGTTGGCCAGTCAGCTCACACAGAATGTTGATCGTTGTTCCGATTTCTTTCTTTTGGCAGTTTGCTGGAGCTCAGTGGCTCTGCCTGCAATCAAGTTTCTCTTATCTTATTTTGCTCGCTGAGCTGTCTGTAGAGTAATATATCTCCTCATAGTCTCTTTCGCCTTCTCCGCTTGATTATATGTAATATCTGGTTGCTTATCCACTGTTACCTTTTCGCTGCTTCGAGCCCACAACTTCTGTGGCTGCTGTGAGAGCTTTATCCTTGAAAATGTTCCCTGCTGACTTGCTTTCTGAACACTGTAGGTGAGCCAAATACCGCTCAAACATATACCGTTCGTGATCCTAGGGATCTTTCTGCAGTCAAGAGGTGTCTGTCTCTTTGGAGAAAAAGTTGCTCTTGTTGGCCCTCAGCCGAAGTTGGATCCTAGCAAAAACAAGACGGTGCTTGGCATTGCCAAGCTTGGCATCTATGTATTAGTGGCAGTTCAGGACAGACAAAAACTAGCGTTGTTAAACAATAATAAAATCAAGCATCTTCTTTGTCTTTCGTCATCGTTGCTTTATCATGTGTGCTTCGCAATGTCCTTTTTCACGGACCATCTATTTGTGACTGATAGGGTGCGGGTGATGAAGCAATTTAATAGCCGTTCTCCGTTATCATTCAGAGTATCCACCCGCGCAGCTTCAACAGCTGCATCGCAAAGACCAGAGCTGTTAGAGAAACTGTGTAAAAATATCCTAGGGCTAAGAGGTAGTCATGCGGTGGCATGGTGGTGAGCTTGGAGGATATTAACGAGTTTAATTCATCCTTTTCTTCATCTAAGGCAGCGTTTGTCGTGGCATAGCGGGTAAGAACATTTATCTTCCCTTGCTTGATATTGATTCTTGCTCTCAGAAGACTTCATGAGTTGGTATGAGTGACAGTAGAGCTTTCCGAGTGGAAGCTGTTGAGAAAAATTCCAACTCTTCATCTTCTTAAGGTTTTGTGAGACGAACGCAGCCTTCCTATGTCTTCTTCGCCGCTTCGTGTAAGGTCCGTTTCTGTTATGTCTGTGATTCTCACTTTATATCTATTTAATTTCTTTGCTAATAGAAGCTTAGAATCAGGCTGTTTCAGCGTCAGGATATTTCAGGTGGCGACATTGATGCCACTTTTGGTCACTGATATTTAAAGGATTACTTCCTTGGACAGGCCTGGGTTCAATTGGGTGTAGTGGATGGGGCATCCGAGGGTGTATTTCCAGTTCCATTTGTAGCAATTAATTTCAGGAGGAGGGCTGTTAATCTAACTATTCCTTGGTGTATTTAGCTTTCCGGTTGCTAACCGAATATCCAGAGATACATTGAGTCATTTCTGACTGTGCCACAATATGCATGAGAACGGACTTCGGGCGAGAACCCTTACCTTCATTAGAGCTATTTTTATTTTAATTTTTGCTATTTTTTATTTGTTTCATGTGGATTTTTTTTATTTTCATCACATATCCATTTGATATAAATCAAGTGGATTTATCAGTTTTGACTGTTGTATGCCATTTTGTTCAACTTTTTTTTATTAACCGAGAACGTTCTCGCGATAAAATATATATAATATAAAATATAATATTATATATTTTATCATATAAAATATAATCTATAATAAATAAAAATATCATGAAAGAAATTATTATTATGTTCCAGGTCAAGCTTTTCTTGTATTTGTTGGCTTTTACTTAATTGGGTTCATGTTTTCACTTAATATATTAATATTAAAGCAAATGTAAATATTCAATTTACTTTTTGTTCTATTCTTGCTGTATAACTTATCAATTGTTTTTTCATTGCTTTTTATGTCATTATTTTTACAGCATGCACTTGCAAGGTTAGCTTTTGGAGTGCTACTAATGCATCTATTGTCATTTTCAATCATTTTTTACCACTTTACTACTAATAATATCACTAGAGATTACATTGATTTATTTGATATTGACTGACTGCTGTTTTTTTTTCTATTTAGAGGAGACACCAGTGAGGTATCTCCCCAAGAAGAAATTGAAGATTTAAAGCATATCATGATGTGGATATATCTTTTCCAACTAACCAGAAAATCATTCATGAATATTTTGTCACCAATATCGAGATTTTCTTGAGTTGTCTGTTTATTCCTTGCTGATACTTTTTTTTCTATTAATTATTTTGTTGTTCCTAGTTATTTTGGTTTAATTTTAATTATCAATTTTTTTATTCTAGCTATTTTTCCTATTGGCATAAAAACCCATTCGCTTATATTTGGGGCAAATATTTCACTTTTTACTTCAAAGTGTATGAAAGAGAAATACAAATAGAGTGCCCAAGGTGCCGAACCTCTTAAAAGGCCACTCAAAATGTATAGTGGGCCACTTACAAAACTGAAAGTACAATGACTTGGTTTAAAATGACTTTTTTTTGCCATTTTGACTTAGCTCTATTCATTCCTGATAACGGCGTTTTGTTATTATTTTCTTTTGATTTTTTCAAGGTTATCAAGTTTTCATTGCAATACTACGTTTTGTCAGAGATCCCCATTGAACCGTGAAAATAAAAATAAAAACTATTTAATTAAAATTCTTATAATTCATTTTTTTAACAGATTTTCACAAGCCAATCATATTATTAGTCTACCAGTCATTTTATTTATCTGACGATTTCACGAATTTTTTACCAATAATATTAATATTTACCAATAATTACCAATATTTACAACCATATCATATTATTAGCCAATCATATTATTAGTCTACACATCTTTTTATTGATCTAACAATTTTGCCAATTTTTATCAATAATTGTCCCTAATATTAATATTTACCAATAGTTTTAAAAGTAATTGCCAATCTTTACCAACTCTATCTTAATATTAGCCAATCATATTATTAGTCTACACATCTTTTTATTGATCTAACAATTTTGCCAATTTTTTTTATCAGTAATTATCACTAGTATTAATATTTACCAATAGTTTTACGATTGATTACCAATATTTACCAACTCTATCATATTATTAGCCAACCTTATTATTTTTCTTTACATCTTTTTATTGATCTAACAACTTTGTCAATTTTTATTGACAACTGTCCATAGTATCAATATTTATAAATAGTGTTAAGAGTAATTGCCAATCTTTAACAACCATATCATATTATTAGCCAATCATATTATTAGTCTACATATCTTTTTATTTATCTAACAATTTTGCCAATTTTTTTATCAATAATTATCACTAATATTAATATTTACAAATAATGTTAAAAATGATTACCAATACTTAGCAACTATCTCATACTATGAGTTGATCATATTATTAGGAAAAGAAGAACATGTTTAGTGAAGAGACTTGGGTAGAATTGTCCTTACTTTTGCCTTGTGTGTGATAGTGTGTGTTGTGTGTGATGTGTGGGTTATATGATGTGAGTATCACGAAAAGTAGTGAAATGAAGTTTATTGATAGCATAGGTTAGTGAAAAATGACTAATGTGTATAAAGACTGACAGTTTTCTATAAGTGTTCGAAGGTTAGCCACAAGAAAAGGTTTGACTGAGATTGCCATAAGGGAACCACTGGTGATGATTTTCACAAGAAAACTCAGAAATCCTGAAAAACCCAAATTAAAAAAAAAACACGATTTTTGCAACACCAAAAAAATACAGATAAGAAAAATTTATTTAATTGTTTTAAGTTTTTATTAGAACTTCAGTCAAAAATCAAATACGTAAATCAAGTTTTTTGACCGGGATGGCTACAAGAAAACCCCCTAGTGAAATCTAAAGCTCCTAAATTAAACAGCAAAAACTTAAAATGAGGTAGGTTAAGTTTTTTTTGTGGTAGTCCCAGTCTACATACGTGCTTTACTTGTTTGGTCAGTGGTGATATTTTACTGAGAAAATCCAAATGAACGTGCGATCTAAGATTTTCCTAGTTATTCCCTCTTCTTGGCCAATGACAACCCTGTTCTATTTTCTCAACACTGTTTGGGGTTTATCAGGATTGCAATCAAGAAATTCTGCTTGGTTTATGTATCAATTTTACAGGTAGCGATTTCTTTTTGGATAAAACAGTCTCTGCCGCTCTACAGGCTGTGCTTCAACTTATACGTACCGAAAGCCCCTACCTTCGCTTGGACGCAAGAGTTCCCGGCCTATCTAGCTTTAAAGAATTGTAAGTCCATCTTTTTTTCATTAATATGTTTCAAATTTGGCTTTTTAGTATTTTTTTTCTGGTGAGATTTCCTGTTAAAATAGATAGTTGATCATGGGCTACTCTGTCCATCTTCTATGTGTGTTGAACTATGAAATGCAACATGAACCTGAAAATTAAAATTATATTAATGTGCGATATCCGAAAAGCCTACCTGCCGACCGTATTGAGCGGAGGGTGGTGACACAAAGCTGTATTTGAGAGGATCGGAGGTTCAAACCTGAGAGAATGCCTTTGACGTAGGGTGTAAGAGTGGAAGGAGGTGATAAAAATAGGCTGGTTCTTTTGGTAGTATATCTATTTACATATTAGATGAAGTGTGTTTACGTGTGTGGTTTCGGCTGTACACCAAAAATTAAGGTAAACTAACCAAGCTGAACTGTGAAAATTGTGAAAACGGATTGTCAAGACTATTGAATCTATAAAGATCTGAAATATATTAATTATGTGAAATCTCGAGTGAAATGAGGATATACCTGGAAATGGTAAAATTTTACATAATGATCATGAAACGTAAGTATTCCTGCAAGCTACACACACACACACACACACAAACACACAAACACAAACAAACACAAAACCCAACCAAACACCCCCACCCCAAAAAAATCAAGTGAATGGACAAGAAAATGTCAGAGAACTTGCCCTCTTGGTCGGAAGTGGTGTGATGGCAGCTGTCCTGAGTCTGTCTTAGGTGGAGTAGGGAACCTGAAGTATAGGTTTAATATTCAAATAAAATTTTGATTTCATTTGATTAGCTTTTTGTTTATTAATAATTTTCTTTTAGTAACTCCAAAAAACTTTGTGACTTTTTACCAGTAAAACTGTTTACGCAAACATGTTATTTCTTTGGGATTTTTTTTATAGATTTATCTCCTCTTATCCCCCCCCCCCCCGACACGCACGACACAGTTTGATCAGGTGTGGGCCCCAACTTCAAGCCTGCTTTTCATATAACAATTTTGATTCTGATCTGAAACTTTGTCTTGGTAGATGGGTTTGTGAATAAAATCCGAAGAATTTTCTCCCCCAACCCACATTGTTTATCCATAGTAAACTCAAAAGGTTTGACTTAGAACTTAGAACTACACCTGAACAAGTTTCTTTGATGTTCGATAACCCCTGCCGACAGGTTGGTTTCTGACAACCTACGACAACTAAAATTAATTTCACTCTCAGAAGCTCAAATTGGCATCAAACTCCAGAAATCAATAAATAAGATATTAGCTATAATCTGTAATCAAATTTGATTGAGACCGGACAACCCCGTTCTGGTAGATGAAGAATGTAAATCTAACGTTCTGAGAAATTTCATTTATATTTGGCAACCCGTCCTGGTAGATGGTCCAGAATCATCTACGAATCAACTCTTCGTCGTCTCTGCAGAGTTTTGTTTGTTTCTTGGCTCACAATATAGACAAATGGAATGGTCGACTCCTAATTTTTGTCTATTCTTGTTAGGATTTGTTTTTTCATTTTAGGAGATCCCTTAGCGAAAAGAATTTAAGCCCCTCTCTGCTTTTTTTATGGATTTGGAATTGATCGTAGGATCCAAAAAGATAATAGGTATTGCATCAAATATTATTTCTGACCAAGGTTAGTTGAGATTTGACGCCTCTTCTTGACACGCAGCCTGATGACTTTAATTTAGGGACTAGTCTGCCTCACTTTGAACGCATAAACACATAACGCTGAACACATAAATAAATTATAAGCAAAGGAAGTATCACGAAGGTATCTAAAAAAATTGAAGACAAGTCAAAGGAGAAAAAAAGACAAGGTGGTAGGAATGATATAGCAGAGGAGACGCCACAGTGATATTATTATACAATATAAAGTTAATTCTAAATTTAGCCCTTATAAAGTTCCTAATGCTGATAAACGTATTTTAAAAATGGTTCTGTAAGTCAAAAATTATTTCGGCCAAATCGGTTTTAGATATTGTGGGATTACTTAATTCCTTAAATATGTGTAAATTTACCAGCCCGTTTAAAGTAAGTAAGAGGCCCCCCTCCCATTCCAAATCTTTGGGCCTGCCCCCCCCCCCGCCCCCTCGTTTGTCGGAACTTTTAATGTACTCCCCTGGTATCGATATGTTAAATACATGAATTATGTAGTTTAGTTTTAGTTTACTATAATATTAGAACAATAATTAAAATAGCATTCAGACCATAATTTAATCAGTATATACTCTTCAACCATTCACTCATTTGAGTTTTTTCTCTATATTTTTACAAAAGTTAGAAATATTAAACTGTGTAGTTGGTAAAACTAAACAATGATTTTTGAACAATTTTTATGTTTCATGCACTATAACCAACTGTATTGAAAGTGTCGTATTGAGCCATTAAATTAGCTTAAAGGCAGTATAAGCCCAACAATTCTTATGACATTCCTATAACGTAATTCTGCTAATATTATAGTAGCTAAATTAGAAAACACCCATGATATTCTGTTTTAAAGCTTTAACTGTGGTGTTTTTTTCTGTCTATTCAATTCTTTTTATTCAATTATTTTATTCAATTCTGTTTGGACTATGTTCTATTTTAAATAAGTATAAAGAATATGAGGAGGGCTGCTCTTCCCTCAACCCAACCCTCTTTACGTTAAGTTTTTATTGGGCTTTAGAAATAATTCCTATTCCACATTAACGGTCCCTATGTTTGAACAGTCGTTCTTAAGGATTGGGTCAAAAATTCATCTCTGTCTGTTTAGAATTTTAGTGAAACTGTTCACTTATTATGTAATACACTTATTAGAAAAACTTCTAATTAAATTTCAGTTTTTAGAAAAATCCAGTTTTTAGAAAATAGCTTATTAGAAAATAAAGTTAAAAATGACTCTTCATTTTCAGAAAAAAAGTTTAGTCAGACAAATATCGTTAGTAACGCCTAAGTTGAGAAATATATATTTATTTATTTTTTTAAATAATGAGACAAAGTAAGTTACAGGTTCCGCAGTTAGTGGATCGGATGGGGAGGAAGGAGTGGTCCCTGATAATTATTGAATTATAATCGTTGAATCGTTTAAATTGTTCAATATAGCTGTTAGCACTAACCTATAAAAAAAAAACAATCTTGCCCTATTAAAAAAGTGGATTCTTTAAGAACTCTGAAAAAGGTAAAGGTAATAATGTATTGGATTTTACAATCTTTACTGGCGGTACTGATCTCTGTTTCTCGGCCCTTCAGCCAGGAAGTGCAATGGGGGGTTGCGGGCCAACCATCCTCTACTTTGCATACCATTCCTGTTTACCTTGACCAGATTTCTCCAGCTACCCATTTAAAGCTGGGTTGACTCTGGCTGAGCGTACAGAGTTACGGCACTGACCCCCTTCCCAAACCAAATAATCAGGATTCGAACCCTCGTCCTCTCGGACAAAGGCTCCTAAATCCAGCGCAACAATCCACTTGGGTAGGATTGGTAACTCTGAGCCAAGTAACTTTGAAAAAGATTTAAAACAATCCTAATTTGTCATTGATTTAGGAATGTTTATTATCCCTATGTTAAACTTAAAAGCGGAAAGTAGTGACAAAAATAAATTTATGGGCATTTTGAAACAAAACTTGGTAGCCCTAGAAAACAGTGGACATTGAAGTTAAGAAGCATGCCAGTGTTTATTTCTATAAACCCTTTCATAAAGGCTATCAGCGCCATCTGGAAAATTGAATGACAACACTTAGCTTTGGTAGGGCTAAGGATTGAATAATAATATCATTGGATGTCCAAAAACTAACGCTTTTCTGACAATATTTTCTGTTATCTTAATTTCAAAACATTTTCTGTTACCTAAAATCTAATCTGTTATCTTTCTGTCTTAAAGAATTAACTGTGTCGTTTTTTTCTTATTAATCTATCTTTTTGAACAATGTTTTATTTTAAAGAGATGTTCCGTATATGGAAATAAAAGATAAAAAAAAAAGTTTGTTAAAAATATTACATGTATTTTCTGTTTGCTCTGAGTTTCATTTGTTCTTTGATAATAATTTCTTGTCGTTTCAAGTTTAAATTATTATAGGACATCACTTGAATTTATTTTACTTGTAGTTTACTGAAAATATCCAATAATTGACCAAATTAACAGGTCTATTAAAAAAAGCATAAAAAAGTAAAAAAGATGGAATAAGGGCGCCAGAAAAATTCTTGTGGAGGTCTCCTTCCCCCTTTGATCCACCTCTTCTTGGTCGATGATGTTACTACCATTAGCTCTTTGCAGCTGGGAGCAGCATAAGTACGTAAGGTTCCTGAACACTTTTTGTTCCCAGCAGACACGTACGAAATATTTTTTCGGAAGGGGGAGGGGGAATATACTAAAAATTTTATAAGATAACGAAATTTTTGCATATGGCTTTATGAGTACATCTAGGAATATGTGCTTTTCTTTTTTTTAATTATTGGGCAATATGGTTTAGAATATAATCTAATAAATAAATCTATCTTGCGGTATCTTGCGGCATCCTGCTAACCTTGGCAGAAATTAGAAATAAGTAAGAAGGTGCACGCTAATCATGCAATAAAAAGTGTTTTAATTGGTTATCAATATAGGGGGGGGGGGTTAATTCCTCAAGATGGGTGCTTAAGAGCTTAATAAATCGACTGGCTATCTTAGAATTAAAACTCACAGAACTACAGGTACCTTTTAAATTAAGAAAAATTGTGAATTCTGTTTTTAGTAAAAAACACTTGCCTGTGAACTTTTTTTATCTTTTGGCATTGGAGGGTGCTAAATTAAAAGAAAAAACCCTACGTAAACGTGAATAAAAATCCGCAATAAAAAAATTAAATCATGTGCCACCAAGCAGCTTGGCACACTTGGCTCTTGTAGCACATTTGAGGTTTTACGGGTGATAAGTGTTGTCAAATTTACCTAGTCAGTTTGGTTTATTTTTGTTCACTCTTCAACGCCACCGGCACTGACTATTATTAATATTAAGAAAAGCCCGTAGCTTTTCAGAATAGCCACTGGCCATTCTGGCAAAAATGTAGTACTCCCCTTAAAACTTCATAATTTTCAAATAACCAAAAGAAGAATCTTGCAAAATTACTGCTTTCAGGAAAATTACCACTAGCAAACCTGCGATTGGTGTTGAAAGTGTCTGGCTCCCAGAGAATGTTTG
The DNA here is from genome assembly GCF_049724085.1 of Artemia sp. Qi Xiang Cuo. Lineage (NCBI taxonomy): Eukaryota > Metazoa > Arthropoda > Branchiopoda > Anostraca > Artemiidae > Artemia > Artemia sp. Qi Xiang Cuo. The sequence continues at coordinate 48,463,489 of NC_142812.1, forward strand.
CTAACTGCAATCACTTAGGTTCAGCCCAAAACCAATTGGTCAAATCAACATTAGATTCCTATGCCTTGTATTTGTCTCTTGAATATTTTTTTTAAATATCATGAAGCAAATAATTAAAGTTTTGGAAATGGTTTGAGCTTCCCTGACCCAAAGGTAGTAATGAAATGTCTTTGTACGTTTGGTGCTATTTTGTTATTCAATTGATTTTATTTTGTCTAATTATTACTATTATTATTATTAATAATTATCTTATTATTATTTATCTATTGCTTATCTATTATTATATATCTATTATTTATAGTATATATTATAGTATCTGTTATATCTAGTATATATATCTATTATATATCTATTATTAATAAATCTATTAATTATCTATTATTATTAGTATCTAATTATTATTGTTATTATTTTCTTATTGGTACAAACAAGGAGCTGATTTCAGTTTTCAATCTTTTTCTTTGTGATTATTTTCCTTGCAGTAACTAGTGATAATGATATGATATACTGTAGCTAATTCACAAACATATCTATTTTAGCCATTTTAACGAAGGAGAGGAACCCCTTACTCTACAAATATGCTTTGTGGCATATCCAGGAATTTGTTAATGTTCAAGCTGATGTCGAAGAATTTAAGCCTCTGGTCAAAAGTTTGAAACATAATTTTGGTCATCATTTTTAGTAGGTAGATATTTTTTTCTTAATATACCATTTCTTCACATTTTACGTGACTTATATGTATCTTGATAAGGTTAGATATCTCATATGCCGTTTAGATGAAATTACTTGAAGAGCTGAACAAAAATTAGTATCTTATTTAGTTAATTGGGTTCTTTTTGTCTCTTTTTTAGTTCGTTTTTTATTCATTTTTATTTGTTTTATGGAATTTTATCCTAACTAAGCGTTTTGATGTTCAAATTATCAAATTTTTGGACTTTTTTTTCATCCAAGACTTTCAGTTTTTATTACTTGTTTTTAACTCGCCTGTTTTATTGCTAATTGTGTTTTGCTGACTTTTTGTTTATACTTATTTTCTTTCGGTTTATGTTGTTTGACCTGTTGCGCGATTTAGACAGGGGTTTTACAATGAAGTTCTATGTTAGCTTAAGTCTGAGAAACGAAATTCCCACTTATTTGAGCAAAAAATTCAAGGCCAGAAAACGGGGTTGTCGTACCACAAATTAAGCACAGGTTGATTTTATTTCTTTTTTTATATAAAAGGAACAAAAATGAAATAGTTTTAATAAATGAGCTGAAAATATACTTTTGAAACAAACATCTGTTAACATCAAATGTAATTCAATTAGAATATTATTGAATTATTATCATTATTATGTTATTATTATTATTATGAATTATATTATTATTATTGAATTAATCTTATTATTAAGATTATTATTGAACCTAACATTCCGCCTCGCCCTTCATCCTTCTGTAAAACTATTTTTTTTATTTGTTACATAATTGTATCTAAATGTTAGAGGTTTTGTGAGTTCAGGGTGCTAGAATAGGTTTGAAAATTAATGTTAAGAAGACTAAGTCACTAAGGCTAGGAATAAGTGAAGATGAAAAGGGGACCTTGCGTAATGAAAAGATTGATCAGGTGGACAGCTTCACTTACCTTGGTAGTATTATTAGTAAAGATGGTGGGGGCAGTGAAGATGTTAAATATAGGATAGCCAAGGCTCAGGGTGTTTTTTCACAGTTAAAAAAAAGTTTAAAAGAATAAGAAGATAAGTCTGGAAACCAAGATTAGAATATTAGAAACTACAGTGATGACAGTAGTAAAATATAGCTCTGAAGCATGGACGCTCCAAAAAGCAGATGAAGATTTACTAGATTTTTTCCAGAAAAATTGCTTAAGGATTGTTCTGGGTACCTGGCTGACTGACCGTATTTCAAACAATAGACTATACAAAAAATATGGTTCAATACCGCTCTCTAGGGCTATAATGAAAGAAAGGTTGAGGTGTGGCTACGGCACGTTGTGCGGATGAAGGATGATAGATTGCCGAAGATTGTTCTTTTTGGCCAACCGTCTAGGGCTAAACGGAAAGTAGGTCGTCCTCTTCTGGGGTGGAAGGACGTCATAAAGAAAGATTTAAAGGAAATGGGAACTTCATGGGCGGGTGTAAAAAGGAAGACTTTGAATAGATTGGGGTGGAGGAGGTGCGTGCGCAGTTTCCTTGGCCTTAGGTGGCTTGGTGCTGCGGTGTTTTGTTAGTAGTTGTATCTAAAATACGAATATCAGGCCAAAATTTATGAGACTTCACAAGTATCCATTTTTGTAATCAATAATGAAAATATTGTCAGTTAAAAACAAACAGAGTTGTTTTTTTTAAAAACAAAATTAATTTTTAAAAGTCTTCTCTACAGATATAGTTAGAAATAAAATTAAATAGCGTAAAGATCGAAACATAAAGGCTAGCAGTGATTTTAGCTTAAAAAAAATCACTATCAATGAATAACTTATAACATAAGGAAACGGAAATTATATTGTATAGCTATTTCAAACCTAAAACACAAAGAAAGTATCATAAACAAGATTTGGGTTAAAACTACATAAGCCTTCTAAAAACCAAAGTATCATCATTTGGGCTTCATCATTTGGGACGCCACTACCAAAGGATTAGAGTTTTTAAATATAGGTGATTTTAATGCTGCCATCAAATGCTTCTCGCCCCTATCTGATTCGCTGTTAAGTGCTCTGCCTCCTTACATTCTGTCACAAAAATCAGTAAATTATACGTATATCCATAATTCCGATAGTCTGTCAGATCTGTCAGATCAAGTGGGCTGAAGCCATCTGCTGTTGAAGTCTGCACTGATCAACAAGACTGTGACCACTTACCACCACCGTTCAAAGTTTCTTTGGACATTCAGCAAGTAAATTGTACAAAACTAAGACTCAATAAGTGGTTTACTGTCAGCGACTGGAAGAGGGCTGATATGGCTCTATATTTATTTACATTCAACAGTTTGTTCCGTATCACCTTCTTCAGTGCTCTCTTAATATCGAAAATTTAAAAGCTGAGTTAAATATTTATTATAACCAGATTATATCGTGTCTTAAACGTGCGGAAGAATTAACTGTCCCAAAATATAGAGTAAAAAGTCAACACTCGGAAGCCGATTTGGAATTAGGATCCTAACTTAAAACTAATAAAATAAAGCAAAGATTTGGCTCCGACTCTGGGTTTGTTGCGATAAGCCGAAAAAACGTGTTGTATTTGAGATAAAGAAAAGCACAAAATGAAAATATAAGAAATATATTAGATCTGTTAGATATAAGGACCTTAATTTTCAGATTTCAAGTAAAGTGCGGACAGATGTGATGACTCCGGAGAAGGATGAAAATTATTCAGATTCCAATATTTCAGCCCAAATTTGGGCTGAATATTATTCTTCAAATTTTTCTAAGTTAGACTACTCTGTCCATTCTTACTTTAGTCGGTCGGTTCATAAATATTTGCCCCTTACAGTCTCACAGTACAACATTATTACTGTGTCTCTATCGTCTGTCGAAACTGCAGTTAAAAAACTTAAATCTTCATCTACTGAATGTGATGAAATTTCTGTGCTTCACCTGCAGCCAGGTTGCCAACTCCTGATTTCGCACCTTCAGTTGCTTTTTCAAATCTGTTTAAGTTCGTCGTGCAGCTCTGTTCTCGTCGTCTTGAATGAGTTTCCGAGTAACTCTACCAAGTCCATAACCCGATTTCTGCCTTTTATTGTCAGATTCATAAACGCAGTGGTATCTTCATGATGCTTTATTGACTCGTCATACATATTCAGGTTTGCTTTCAGTGTTCTGACCAAATCTTGGGTAAAAATGTGTTCAAAGGTCATTCAGACTATTGAAGTTAGTCGTAATTCCGCCATACACTATAGCCACAAGCTGCTTAAAGACGTTGGCTAAACCATCACTTTTAACAGATGATGGTTTCTCTCAAAGGGTTCAAACTTCATCCACTAAAGGCCCCAATAAAGTTTCCAAAGACTTCACAGCTTGAAGAAAGCGGACTTTTCCAATTCCATACAGAAAGCTTAATGTGTCACATTCACTCAAGCTGTGGACAAGTGGCAATGCGCTGCAAAATGCTACTTCAAATGTTTCCCCTTTTTCAAAAATCAGACAAAAATTTATCTGATTTTTGGTTTTGGGTGGGTAAAGGTAAACTGAAAGAATTTTATATATCTAGAATCCAGCATAAGAAGCGAATGTTAACGGTGTAGAAATTGTTATAAGGATTTCATTTTTAGTTTTAGCGAACATTGGCCTATTCAATTTTTATTTCCAATTTTATATCAAAAACTATTTGATAAGATTCTCTTGTGACGAATTTTTTTGAACGTTTTCATTTTATTTAGTTGAATTGGACGATAAAAAGAAAGAGGTTCAATTTGACAGCTGGATATTATTTCTGCTGAATAGTATCTCTGCATTTTACATGGACGTTGTAAAATTAAAACGTGTTATCTATGCAGGCAGGATAAATTTTTAGTATCCCTGCTCCTTCTCTAAACTATTCTGAGGTGTAGGAATTGGAATGAAGACAAGTCTACATTTGTTATTATCTACGGAAGCAATAAATATTTCTGTAGTTTTGGTTTGAGTTTGATTTTCTTTTAAGATTAAATGCATAATAATTAAATATAATATTTATTAGATAAATTAATCCCTTTACCAGAAATACTTGCCGCTTAAGATTTACTGTATTTTGTTTCATTTTGCATGCAATTTAATCGCTCTTTTTATTTGAGAGTTCTTTCCTAAAACTATTCAAAAATGAAATTATTGCTACAAAAAGAAAAGACAAAATATATTTCCTGTTGCACAACCACCACTGCAATTTTGGCGTCTGTCCCCTCCCTTGGAAAATTGTACATCGGCGCCTTTGGTCCCCATTAAGATATCATATGGTCCTATGTGAGACATTTACCTGTTTCTGGATGAGAGAAACAAATAATATAGGTCGATTGCTGCTGAATTAATCGGGTGCAGCCACTTCTTGGTAATGTTAAACAAAATAAACAGCTTTTTCTAAAGGTCAAACTACATGTATCCGCGTGTTCGACTCATCTTATTTTCTGCTTTTTTTAATTTTGACAAAAAAATATTTTCAACAAAACAAGTTTTTCAAAGAAAATAATGATATTTATCCCTTAAAACTTCGGTAACCTTTTATTTATGAAAGAAAAAACGAAAAAACATTTTGAACATGTTTAGCATTTTGCATATTCTGGTGTTATTAAGTGTTTCTAAGCAATTTAAGAAGTGAAAGAAAATATTTTTGGAGTTCTGTGGATACATTTACCCTTTTTCTTCCATATTATACCCTGGCATTTAGAGGAGATATGGTTTGCATCAGGTTTTGTTTAATAAATGATACAGAATTAAAAACAGATGAAAGTTAATGTGCTCTCTAGACCTCGAGCTCCTTAAATTTGGCACTATAACTTGAATATATAAATAGCAACTCAAATTTATATTTTTCTATGGCTAGAATGCATTCTGTAAGTAGTATGTTACCTTATACTTCTGAGCCTTTATGTTCCATCCTTTTTTTATTTGCGGCCTTTACGTTCCTTCCGGTTTTTCTGGTAGTCCTATTCTACAGGAGCATTACACTCTTTCAAAGAGGAACGAGTATAACTTGATTGGTGATTAGGATTTGAATAAAAGGAATAGTTTTCTTTACACTTTTACAATCGGAAATGTTTGATTAACATTTGCAAAAAAGGGGTAATGAGATTTGCGAATTGGAGTGTAGGATATGGGGTCGACTTGCACGAGGGTTCAGTAGCACGAGGGTTCAGTTGTACAGGGTTTCGGTCATACAGGGGTTCAGTTACATGGGGGGTTCAGTTGCATGGGGGATTAGTTAAATGGGGTCGAGTAGCACGGAGATTCAGTTGTACAGGGTTTCGGTTATACAGGGGTTCAGTTACATGGGGGGTTCAGTTGCACGGGGGGTTGAGTTAAATGGGGATTGAGGTCCACGAGAGCAGTGCTTTGTCGTGGTTTAGCTTGTCACAGTTTTAAAAGAGCTTTACGGGGATTGAGAGACTCAGTTGCCAGATTCCGTGTGGTTTTTCTTTATTCCAGTTTTTCTAAAAACCAGTATAGTCTATAACTTAATTTACGTTGGTTAAACTTCCGATGGTTAAGAAAGCGTAACAGGTAATTAAAGTATGAGGAATGGGATGCTATAATTAGAATGATTTTAAGTTGAAAAATTGTGACGTAAAAATAACTCAGTTATTTGCTTGCGTGTATAGGAATTCCAATGTTATTTGCTTGCTTGTATTTTGTGTTAAAATAAGTAGTTTTTGTATCTTTTAAAAGAGCTTTAAGGGGTTTGAGAGACTCAGTTGCCTAATTCCGTGTGATTTTTCTTTACTTGATGGTCATTAAAAACGAAATTTTTGTGTTAAATCAGTAGTTTTTGTATCTTTTAAAAGAGCTTTAAGGGGTTTGAGAGATGTACTGTATAATACACAAGTGATGTTTTGGAGCGTATTGTCAATTTAACGAGAAATGACCGAAAAGTGTTTTGAGGGGGATGGGTTGCATGGAGGGTTGAGTTGCATGAGAGTTCAGTTAAAGGGGGTACAGTTGCACGGGGGTTTTGGTTATACAGGGGTTCAGTTACAAGGGGGATTCAGTTGCACGAGGGTTGAGTTAAATGGGGATTGAGTTCCACGAGAGTAGTGCTGTGTCGTGGTTTAGCTTGTCACAGTTTTAAAAGAGCTTTAAGGGGTTTGAGAGACTCAGTTGCCAGATTCCGTGTGGTTTTTCTTTATTCCAGTTTTTCTAAAAACCAGTATTGTCTATAACTTAATTTACGTTGGTTAAACTTCCGATGGTTAAGAAAGCGTAACAGGTAATTAAAGTATGAGAAATGGGATGCTATAATTAGAATGATTTTAAGATGAAAAATTGTGACGTAAAAATAACTCAGTTATTTGCTTGCGTGTATAGGAATTCCCATGTTATTTGCTTGCTTGTATTTTGTGTTAAAATAAGTAGTTTTTGTATCTTCTAAAAGAGCTTTAAGGGGTTTGAGAGACTCAGTTGCATAATTCCGTGTGATTTTTCTTTACTTGATGGTCATTAAAAACAAAATTTTTGTGTTAAATCAGTAGTTTTTGTATCTTTTAAAAGAGCTTTAAGGGGTTTGAGCGATGTACTGTATAATACACAAGTGATCTTTTGGAGCTTATTGTCAATTTAACGAGAAATGACCGAAAAGTGTTTTGAGGGGGATGGGTTACATGGAGGGTTGAGTTGCATGAGGGTTCAGTTAAAGGGGGTACAGTTACACGGGGGTTTTGGTTATACAGGGGTTCAGATACAAGGGGGGTTCAGTTGCACGGGGGTTGAGTTAAATGGGGCTTGAGTTCCACGAGAGTAGTGCTTTGTCGTGGTTTAGCTTGTCACAGTTTTAAAAGAGCTTTACGGGGATTGAGAGACTCAGTTGCCGGATTCCGTGTGGTTTTTCTTTATTCCAGTTTTTCTAAAAACCAGTATTGTCTGTAACTTAATTTACGTTGGTTAAACTTCCGATGGTTAAGAAAGCGTAATAGGTAATTAAAGTATGAGGAATGGGATGCTATAATTAGAATGATTTTAAGTTAAAAAATTGTGACGTAAAAATAACTCAGTTATTTGCTTGTGTGTATAGGAATTCCTATGTTATTTGCTTGCTTCTATTTTGTGTTAAAATAAGTAGTTTTTGTATCTTTTAAAAGAGCTTTAAGGGGTTTGAGAGACTCAGTTGCCTAATTCCGTGTGATTTTTCTTTACTTGATGGTCATTAAAAACGAAATTTTTTGTATTTTTTAAAAGAGCTTTAAGGGGTTTGAGAGACTCAGTTGCCTAATTCCGTGTGATTTTTCTTTACTTGATGGTCATTAAAAATGAAATTTTGTGTTAAATCAGTAGTTTTTGTATCTTTTAAAAGAGCTTTAAGGGGTTTGAGAGATGTACTGTATAATACACAAGTAATGTTTTGAGCGTATTGTCAATTTAACGAGAAATGACTGAAAAGTGTTTTGAGGGTGTTGGGGTGCTGGGAGCAGGGTGGGGCCGGCGAGGTCCGTGCCCGGGCTGCGCGCCCCCCGGAGTTGGGGGTTCTCCAGGCGTTCACTTCCCAGGAGGTTCCGGTGCCAGGGGGTTGAGTTAAATGAGGATTGATTTCCACGAGAGTAGTGCTTTGTCGTGGTTTAGCTTGTCACAGTTTTAAAAGAGCTTTACGGGGATTGAGAGACTCAGTTGCCGGATTCCGTGTGGTTTTTCTTTACTTGGCGGTCATTAAAAACGAAATTTTTGTGTTAAATAAGTAGTTTTTGTATCTTTTAAAAGAGCTTTACGGGGATTGAGAGACTCAGTTTTACCTTGTCACAGTTACATTTTCTTGATTTTTCAAAGTTCATTTTGAATTTCTTTCGTTGAAATGCAAGAGTTGGAATATTTCAGTAGTGTTTGGTTGTGGTTTACCTTGTCACAGTTACATTTTCGAATATTTCAGTAGTGTTTGGTTGTGGTTTACCTTGTCACAGTTACATTTTCTTGATTTTTCAAAGTTCATTTTGAATTTCTTTCGTTGAAATGCAAGAGTTGGAATATTTCAGTAGTGTTTGGTTGTGGTTTACCTTGTCACAGTTACATTTTCTTGATTTTTCAAAGTTCATTTTGAATTTCTTTCGCTGAAATGCAAGAGTTGGAATATTTCTAGTGTCACAGTTACACTTTCTTGATTTTTCAAAGTTCATTTTGAATTTCTTTCGTTGAAGTGCAAGAGTTGGAATATTTCAGTAGTATTTGGTTGTGGTTTACCTTGTCACAGTTACATTTTCTCGATTTTTCAAAGTTCATTATTTATTTATTTCGTTGATATGCAAGAGTTGTTATATTTCTTTAGTTATTGGTTTTTGTTTAACTTGACAAATTTACATTTTAATGATTTTTCAAAGTTCATTTTGAATTTCTTTAGTTGAAATGCAAGAGTTGGAATATTTCAGTAGTTTTTGGTTGTGTTTTACCTTGTCACAATTACATTTTCTTGATTTTTCAAAGTTCATTTTGAATTTCTTTCATTGAAATGCAAGAGTTGGAATATTTCAGTAGTGTTTGGTTGTGGTTTACCTTGTCACAGTTACATTTTCTTGATTTTTCAAAGTTCATTTTGAATTTCTTTCGTTGAAATGCAAGAGTTGGAATATTTCAGTAGTGTTTGGTTGTGGTTTACCTTGTCACAGTTACATTTTCTTGATTTTTCAAAGTTCATTTTGAATTTCTTTCGTTGAAATGCAAGAGTTGGAATATTTCAGTAGTGTTTGGTTGTGGTTTACCTTGTCACAGTTACATTTTCTTGATTTTTCAAAGTTCATTTTGAATTTCTTTCGTTGAAATGCAAGAGTTGGAATATTTCAGTAGTGTTTGGTTGTGGTTTACCTTGTCACAGTTACATTTTCTTGATTTTTCAAAGTTCATTTTGAATTTCTTTCGTTGAAATGCAAGAGTTGGAATATTTCAGTAGTGTTTGGTTGTGGTTTACCTTGTCACAGTTACATTTTCTTGATTTTTCAAAGTTCATTTTGAATTTCTTTCGTTGAAATGCAAGAGTTGGAATATTTCAGTAGTGTTTGGTTGTGGTTTACCTTGTCACAGTTACATTTTCTTGATTTTTCAAAGTTCATTTTGAATTTCTTTCGTTGAAATGCAAGAGTTGGAATATTTCAGTAGTGTTTGGTTGTGGTTTACCTTGTCACAGTTACATTTTCTTGATTTTTCAAAGTTCATTTTGAATTTCTTTCGTTGAAATGCAAGAGTTGGAATATTTCAGTAGTGTTTGGTTGTGGTTTACCTTGTCACAGTTACATTTTCTTGATTTTTCAAAGTTCATTTTGAATTTCTTTCGTTGAAATGCAAGAGTTGGAATATTTCAGTAGTGTTTGGTTGTGGTTTACCTTGTCACAGTTACATTTTCTTGATTTTTCAAAGTTCATTTTGAATTTCTTTCGTTGAAATGCAAGAGTTGGAATATTTCAGTAGTGTTTGGTTGTGGTTTACCTTGTCACAGTTACATTTTCTTGATTTTTCAAAGTTCATTTTGAATTTCTTTCGTTGAAATGCAAGAGTTGGAATATTTCAGTAGTGTTTGGTTGTGGTTTACCTTGTCACAGTTACATTTTCTTGATTTTTCAAAGTTCATTTTGAATTTCTTTCGTTGAAATGCAAGAGTTGGAATATTTCAGTAGTGTTTGGTTGTGGTTTACCTTGTCACAGTTACATTTTCTTGATTTTTCAAAGTTCATTTTGAATTTCTTTCGTTGAAATGCAAGAGTTGGAATATTTCAGTAGTGTTTGGTTGTGGTTTACCTTGTCACAGTTACATTTTCTTGATTTTTCAAAGTTCATTTTGAATTTCTTTCGTTGAAATGCAAGAGTTGGAATATTTCAGTAGTGTTTGGTTGTGGTTTACCTTGTCACAGTTACATTTTCTTGATTTTTCAAAGTTCATTTTGAATTTCTTTCGTTGAAATGCAAGAGTTGGAATATTTCAGTATGTGGTTGACCACAGTTACATTTTCTTGATTTTTCAAAGTTCATTTTGAATTTCTTTCGTTGAAATGCAAGAGTTGGAATATTTCAGTAGTGTTTGGTTGTGGTTTACCTTGTCACAGTTAAATTTTCTTGATTTTTCAAAGTTCATTTTGAATTTCTTTCGTTGAAATGCAAGAGTTGGAATATTTCAGTAGTGTTTGGTTATGGTTTACCTTGTCACAGTTACATTTTCTTGATTTTTCAAATTTCATTTTGAATTTCTATCAATGAAATGCAGGAGTTGGAATATGCCAGTTTTGGATGGTCGAGGTTTACATTGTAAAAGATCCAAAAAATTTATATATAATTGTTCATATTTTTTTTAATAATAAGTAATTAACTAGATTTTCAAGTACTGAATTTTTTTTATTTTTTTTAAATTTTAAAAGATAAATTTAATTTTTATATAAATTATAATATATATTTTCTTTAGTTGAAATGAAAGAGTTGGAATATTTCAGTAGTTTATGGTTGTGGTTTACCTTGTCACAGTTACATTTTCTTGAATGTTCAGTGGTCTTTTTGATTTTCTTTCGTTGAAATGCAAGAGTTTGAATATTTCAGTAGTGTTTGGTTGTGGTTTACCTTGTCACAGTTACATTTTCTTGATTTTTCAAAGTTCATTTTGAATTTCTTTCGATGAAATGGAAGAGTTGGAATAGTTCAGTAGTGTTTGGTTATGGTTTACCTTATCACAGATACATTTTCTTGATTTTTCAAAGTTCATTTTGAATTTCTTTCATTTAAATTCAATAGTTTGAAAATTTCAGAAGAGTTTGGTTGTGGTTTAACTTTGTAACATTTACATATTATTTATTTTTAAAAGATAATAGTTAATTTATTTCTTTGAAATGCAAGAGTTGGAATATTTAAGTAGTGTTTGGATGTGGTTTCCATTGTCACAGTTACATTTTCTTGATTTTTCAAAGTTTATTTTGAATTTCTTTCGCTGAAATGCAAGAGTTGGAATATTTCAGTAGTGTTTGCTTGTGGTTTACCTTGTCACAGTTACATTTTCTTGATTTTTCAAAGTTCATTTTGAATCATTCAAGAAACGTGATTAAACACGTTTTTAAACTACATGCTATTTGCATGCCTTTCCTTGGCACCTTTCCAAACGAGCGGGGATTCCCCGCTGGTTCCTACACATTGCAAAAAAGTGAGCAGTACGAAAACTCCACGTTTTCAACCAGACTGGTTTCTTAGACAACACACCCACAGAGATGACACACACACACATAGAGACGAGACACGCACAGACACGACACACAAACAGAGTCATAGTGAGAGATATATCCAAAAAGTTAGGTTGATCTAGGTTCACTTAGAGTGGCGCGCCACTCTAAGTGAACCTAGATAAACCTAACTTTTGGATATCTCTCTCAGTATGACTCTGTTTGTGTGTCGTGTCTGTGCGTGTCTCATCTCTATGTGTGTGTGTCATCTCTGTGGGTGTGTTGTCTAAAAACCAGTCTGGTTGAAAACGTGGAGTTTTCGTACTGCTCCCTTTTTTGCAATGTGTAGGAACCAGCGGGGAATCCCCGCTAGTTTGGAAAAGTGTTAAGGAAAGGCATGAAAATAGCATGTAGTTTAAAAACGTTTTTAATCACGTTTCTTGAATGATTCAAAATGAACTTTGAAAAATCAAGAAAATGTAACTGTGACAAGGTAAACCACAAGCAAACACTACTGAAATATTCCAACTCTAGCATTTCAACGAAAGAAATTCAAAATGAACTTTGAAAAATAAAGAACATGTAACTGGGAAAAGGTACAAAACACCAACCAAAGACAGAAAGAGTCCAACTCGTGCATGACAACTATGTTAAGTCTATATGTCCTGTGAAATATCAAGAAAATGTAACTGTGACAAGGTAAACCACATCCATAAAATACTGAAAAATAACAACACTTGAAAATCAACGAAAGAAATTCAAAATGAACCTTAAAAAAACAAGAAAATGTAACTGTGACACGGTAAACCACCACCAAACACTACTGAAATATTCCAACTCTTGCATTTCAATGAAAGAAATTCAAAATGAACTTTGAAAAATCAAGAAAATGTAACTGTGACAAGGTAAACCACAACCAAACACTACTGAAATATTCCAACTCTTGGATTTCAACGAAAGAAATTCAAAATGAACTTTGAAAAATCAAGAAAATGTAACTGTGACAAGGTAAACCATAACCAAACACTACTGAAATATTCCAACTCTTGCATTTCAACGAAAGAAATTCAAAATGAACTTTGAAAAATCAAGAAACTGTAACTGTGACAAGGTAAACCACAACCAAACACTACTGAAATATTCCAACTCTTGCATTTCAACGAAAGAAATTCAAAATGAACTTTGAAAAATCAAGAAAATGTAACTGTGACACTGAAATATTCCAACTCTTGCATTTCAGCGAAAGAAATTCAAAATGAACTTTGAAAAATCAAGAAAATGTAACTGTGACAAGGTAAACCACAACCAAACACTACTGAAATATTCCAACTCTTGCATTTCAACGAAAGAAATTCAAAATGAACTTTGAAAAATCAAGAAAATGTAACTGTGACAAGGTAAACCACAACCAAACACTACTGAAATATTCCAGCTCTTGCATTTCAGCGAAAGGAATTCAAAATTAACTTTGAAAAATCAAGAAAATGTAACTGTGACAAGGTAAACCACAAACAAACACTACTGAAATATTACAACTCTTGCATTTCAACGAAAGAAATTCAAAATGAACTTTGAAAAATAATGATAATGTAACAGTGACACGGTAAAAAACAACAAAAAAATACTGAAATTTAAAAAATAATTCAATAATAATTATGATTATAAAAATTTAAATATAAATAAAAATTATCGGTTTAACATACTATTGACACAACAAAATATACAAACATAAATTTTACATATCATGCATTTAATTGAAAGAAATTCGAAATGAACTTGAAAGAATCAATAAAATGTAACTGTGACAAGTTTAACCACATCTAAACACTACTGAAATATTCCAACTCTTGCATTTAAACGAAAGAAATTCAAAATTAACTTTGAAAAATCATGTGGATGTTAATTTGATAAGTTAAACCAAGACCAAACGCCACTGAAATATTCCAACTCTTGCATTTCAACGAAAGAAATTCAAAATGAACTTTGAAAAATCAAGAGTATGTAACTGTGACAAGGTAAACCATAACCAAACATAACTGAAATATTCCAACTCTTGCAATTCAATGACAGAAATTCACAATGAACTATGAAAAATCATGAAAATGTAACTGTGACAGGGTAAACCACAACCAAACACTACTGAAATATTCCAACTCTTGCATTTCAATGAACGAAATTCAAAATGAACTTTGAAAAATCAAGAAAATGTAGCTGTGACAAGGTAAACCATAAACAAACACTACTGAAATAGTCCAACTCTTGCATTTCAATAAAAAAATTCAAAATGAACATTGAAAAATCAAGAAAATGTAACTGTGACAAGGTAAACCACAACCAAACACTTCTGAAATATTCCAACTATTGCATTTCAACGAAAGAAATTCAAAATGAACTTTGAAAAATCAAGAAAATTTAACTGTGACACTACTGAAATATTCAAACTCTTGCATTTCAACGAAAGAAATTCAAAATGAACTTTGAAAAATCAAGAAAATGTAACTGTGACAAGGTAAACCACAACCAAACACTACTTAAATATTCCAACTCTTGTATTTCAACGAAAGAAATTCAAAATGAACTTTGAAAAATCAAGAAAATGTAACTGTGACAAGGTAAAACTGAGTCTCTCAATCCCCGTAAAGGTCTTTTAAAAGATACAAAAACTACTTATTTAACACAAAAATTTCGTTTTTAATGACCGCCAAGTAAAGAAAAACCACACGGAATCCGGCAACTGAGTTTCTCAATCCCCGTAAAGCTCTTTTAAAACTGTGACAAGCTAAACCACGACAAAGCACTACTCTCGTGGAACTCAATCCCCATTTAACTCAACCCCCGTGCAACTGAACCCCCGTGTAACTGAACCCCTGGATAACCGCAACCCCCCTGGAACTGTACCCCCTTTAACAGAACTCTCATGCAACTCAACCCTCCATGCAACCCATCTCCCTCAAAACACTTTTCAGTCATTTCTCGTTAAATTGACAATACGCTCAAAACATTACTTGTGTATTATACAGTACATCTCTCAAACCCCTTAAAGCTCTTTTAAAAGATACAAAAACTACTGATTTAACACAAAATTTCATTTTTAATGACCATCAAGTAAAGAAAAATCACACGGAATTAAGCAACTGAGTCTCTCAAACCCCTTAAAGCTCTTTTAAAAGATACAAAAAATTTCGTTTTTAATGACCATCAAGTAAAGAAAAATCACATGGAACTAGGCAACTGAGTCTCTCAAACCCCTTAAAGCTCTTTTAAAAGATACAAAAACTACTTATTTTAACACAAAATAGAAGCAAGCAAATAACATAGGAATTCCTATACACACAAGCAAATAACTGAGTTATTTTTACGTCACAATTTTCCAACTTAAAATCATTCTAATTATAGCATCCCATTCCTCATACTTTAATTACCTATTACGCTTTCTTAACCATCGGAAGTTTAACCAACGTAAATTAAGTTACAGACAATACTGGTTTTTAGAAAAACTGGAATAAAGAAAAACCACACGGAATCCGGCAACTGAGTCTCTCAATCCCCGTAAAGCTCTTTTAAAACTGTGACAAGCTAAACCACGACAAAGCACTACTCTCGTGGAACTCAATCCCCATTTAACTCCACCCCCGTGCAACTGACCCCCCCTTGTAACTGAACCCCTGTATAACCGAAACCCCCGTGTAACTGTACCCCTTTTAACTGAACTCTCATGCAACTCAACCCTCCATGCAACCCATCCCCCTCAAAACACTTTTCGGTCATTTCTCGTTAAATTGACAATACGCTCCAAAACATCACTTGTGTATTATACAGTACATCTCTCAAACCCCTTAAAGCTCTTTTAAAAGATACAAAAACTACTTATTTAACACAAAAATTTCATTTTTAATGACCATCAAGTAAAGAAAAATCAGACGTAATTATGAAACTGAGTCTCTCAAACCCCTTAAAGCTCTTTTAAAAGATACAAAAACTACTTATTTTAACACAAAATACAAGCAAGCAAATAACATGGGAATTCCTATACACGCAAGCAAATAACTGAGTTATTTTTACGTCACAATTTTTCAACTTAAAATCATTCTAATTATAGCATCCCATTCCTCATACTTTAATTACCTGTTGCGCTTTCTTAACCATCGGAAGTTTAACCAACGTAAATTAAGTTATAGACAATACTGGTTTTTTCGAAAAACTGGAATAAAGAAAAACCACACGGAATCCGGCAACTGAGTCTCTCAATCCCCGTAAAGCTCTTTTAAAACTGTGACAAGCTAAACCACGACAAAGCACTACTCTCGTGGAACTCAATCCCCATTTAACTCAACCCCCGTGCAACTGAACCCCCCTTGTAACTGAACCCCTGTATAACCGAAACCCCCGTGTAACTGTACCCCTTTTAACTGAACTCTCATGCAACTCAACCCTCCATGCAACCCATCCCCCTCAAAACACTTTTCGGTCATTTCTCGTTAAATTGACAATACGCTCCAAAACATCACTTGTGTATTATACAGTACATCTCTCAAACCCCTTAAAGCTCTTTTAAAAGATACAAAAACTACTGATTTAACACAAACATTTCGTTTTTAATGACCATCAAGTAAAGGAAAATCACACGGAATTAGGCAACTGAGTCTCTCAAACCCCTTAAAGCTCTTTTAAAAGATACAAAAACTACTTATTTTAACACAAAATACAAGCAAGCAAATAACATGGGAATTCCTATACACGCGAGCAAATAACTGAGTTATTTTTACGTCACAATTTTTCAACTTAAAATCTTTCTAATTATAGCATCCCATTCCTCATACTTTAATTACCTGTTACGCTTTCTTAACCATCGGAAGTTTAACCAACGTAAATTAAGTTATAGACAATACTGGTTTTTAGAAAAACTGGAATAAAGAAAAACCACACGGAATCTGGCAACTGAGTCTCTCAAACCCCTTAAAGCTCTTTTAAAACTGTGACAAGCTAAACCACGACAAAGCACTACTCTCGTGGAACTCAATCCCCATTTAACTCAACCCCCGTGCAACTGAACCCCCCATGTAACTGAACCCCTGTATAACCGAAACCCTGTACAACTGAATCTCCGTGCTACTCGACCCCATTTAACTAATCCCCCATGCAACTGAACCCCCCATGTAACTGAACCCCTGTATAACCGAAACCCTGTACAACTGAACCCTCGTGCTACTGAACCCTCGTGCAAGTCGACCCCATATCCTACACTCCAATTCGCAAATCTCATTACCCCTTTTTTGCAAATGTTAATCAAACATTTCCGATTGTAAAAGTGTAAAGAAAACTATTCCTTTTATTCAAATCCTAATCACCAATCAAGTTATACTCGTTCCTCTTTGAAAGAGTGTAATGCTCCTGTAGAATAGGACTACCAGAAAAACCGGAAGGAACGTAAAGGCCGCAAATAAAACAGGATGGAACATAAAGGCTCAGAAGTATAAGGTAACATACTACTTCTGTAGACCATGGTGGAGTGCCCTCTATCCGATTTTGTCACTTAAAAATCAGATTAGATCTTAAAAATCAGATCCAATGAGCCGCTTAGCAGTTCATGCAGAGCGTGCCGACGAAAATAAGACAAGCCATTGCTTTGCAGAAAATAGTGCTTGGTCATATACACCTAGTTGCGAGATGGCCTATCCCCTCAGAAAAGAAGTGAATCAACTTCAAAAATTATTGACATTTACGCTATAAAGAAAAAAAAATATGGGTGATAACTTTAAAACATATTTTACAGAAAGACTATTTTACTTGTCTAAAATATTGACACAGTCTTGGCTGTAAAGAACACCATTATTTATAGTTCTTAAAATTCAACTTTGTTAATGATACAACCAACAATACAACTTTTTCCAGAATATTGAAAAAAATTATTGGTAAATTTCAATATATCGTTATTAACTGTCATTTCCCTAAGACATATAATGTGTTGCCCAATCACAGTGAAGAACCTTCGGCTGTCCTCTGCCAAAATCTGTATTTTTCAATGTTCTCATGAACATTTCAAAATAGTGATATTTTTCATTTTAGGTACGGGATAAATAGAAGAAGATACAGAGTTTCATGGATAAGCTTTTTGAAGTCCGTTTGCTTCTTTCGTTGCCAAAGTTTTAGGTATTCTAGTATGTCCATGCCTGGTTTTGTCTGTGGAAAACCAGGCAAATCCTTTTCTGTCCTCCCATATGCTAGGTCTTATCTCAGCATGCAAAGGTCATAGAAAAATTTAGTACTGGTGAATTATGCGGGCACCGCGAAGAAGTCAAGTTTGGTTAATGCTAATGAAATAAATTAAAATAGAATCAATATCTAATAGTTTAGAAACAAATTTGGGCTATATATATGCACATTCGAAGGGGGTGGAACAAAGGATACCATATATTAAATACGTAACCAAACATAGGTACCTTTTTCCCTCCTACACCCCAAAAACAATCGTTTAAAATTTGAGAAACCACGCTCTGCCATGAATTTATCTAGCAAATCACCCGTTTTCTGCTAATAAGATAGCAGTTTGACGGGTTTCGTGAATAGTTTCTCTGATACAGTATAGAGCGATGCCCGCATAATGCACCAGTACCAAAAATTCTGACTAAGCCATCCGAATCGCCTTATTGAGATTAAGAGACAGAAACTTTGGGTCAAAATCAGGTTTTTGTGTAGGTAGTAGATTTTGTCAGAGGATAGGTGCCCTTGTATACAGAGATAAAAAGAAACAGTAGAAATTGATTTTTAACCGTAACTTATTGTAAGAATCAAATCGTTTTTATAAGTGCCGTCTTAAAAGAATGTAGAAATGTGCTACGAGGTATAAAGTTATTTATAGCATACATTTCGTTAGAAATGTTCTATTAAGAGCCAGACTTTTAATGATGTAATTTATAAAGACATAATAAAATTATATAATAATTTAATGATAATGATATAATAAACTGAAAAATTTTAGAGCCTCATAACTGACTAATCAAAGCAAGAAAGTGGGGAAAAATCATCCTGACGTTTTTACTCAACAAAGGCATGTAATGGAAGTTGACGAAAATTCAAATATATGGTAAATTGGTTTAATATACTTTATAAAATACATTCAGAAAGTTAGGCCTACTAGATAGTAACATACGCTTTGTTTCTTATACAGACCCAACAATCATCAAAAGAGCGTATTCTGTTCTTAAAAATCATGCGATCTTTAATTGTATTTTTCCCATTCTCTCGAAAAGAGAAGCGTATAGCTTCTTATTCTGTTGACTTTAAAATAGCTAAATGGCAGGAGCTGGCGAAGAAAAATACGCACAAACTTTTTTCGGATAATGATTGCATATACAGTGCAAACTAAATCTTAAAGTCAGTTCTAAAACCTTCAAAAATGCAAACCAAACTATTGATTTTCTTCTGCTTTTTTTGTAATGTGTCAAAAATGTTTTCCCATATTATTTTCAATGAACAAAACATCGATTTTCTAAGAAAATTAACGCGTTGATTTACCACTGCTGCCTAAAGATAAATCAAATTCAATTCAAGTTTAATTCAATCAATAGACTTGGTTTAAAAAAAAAAGTATAAACAGGACACATAAATAGGTTAGCCAGTTTTAAAGGCTTGTACAACTCTAATCAAACTGAAAGCGAAAGTCTTAAAATTGAATGACATAATGCAGCTAACTCATTATCAAAGGAGTTTCTGGATCCTTTCCTGCATTTTCTTGCATTCTTCCATGCAGAAAAATTTATGTTCCTTGATGAAACGTCAACAAATAGAGTAGAGCTAGAACAGCGAGATAACTCATCTAAAAACCGTGTGAACTCATTATCTTCAGATCGCACAAACCACAAAACATATGATGACAGACCAGATACAATCTAAAAATACCAGTGCAAAGAAAACGAAAAATAAAATTTTAAGCATCATTTCAGCAATCACTAAACCATCAAAGCAAACGATTACCTCTCAGACAAACTGGCCTCAAAGCGTCATAAAGTACATGATCATAAAAAAGAATAACATTGTGAATCAATTTTTTCACAAATGGCAAACTGTTACCAGAAAATCTCGCTGCAGGAACAAGGGATGCACAAGAGTGCCACGAACGAAAACATACAAACTCTGCCTCTACAAAGCTGTACAACCCGTTAGTTACAATCAGAAGCACATTGCTCATACATCTTAAGTACTGGATTAAGGGTAGCAAGACAAGTAGCTGACACATTCAGGTCATCAAAAAGGTACTTGCAAATAGTACTATTACTACTACTACTAATAACTCACCGCAACATCAAGCCACCTGAGGACAACACAGCTAAGCACGCTCCTCCTACATCCTAATCTATTCAAACCTTTCCTCTTTATACCCTCCCAGGAAGTTTCCATTCACCTTAAGTCTTTCTTTACTACATCCTCCCACACCAACCACGGACGACCTGTGTTCCGTTTAGCCCAAGATGGTTAGCTAAAAAGGACAATCTTTAGCACTCTGTCATCCTTCAGCTGGAGAAGCCATTTGAACCTTTTTTCTCATTATTGCCTTAGGACGCAGGATTGAACCCTACTTTTTGCATTGTCGTCTTTTTAAAATACGGTCAGTCAGTCAGGTAACCAAAATGATCCCTAGGTAATTTCTCTGGAAAATATCTAGCAAATCTTCCTCCGTTTTTCGGAGTACCCATGTTTCAGAACCATATTTGACTACTTGTCAAATATGGCTCTTGATTTCTTACTGTAGCTTCCACTATTGTTCTCATGGTTCGCAGTCTTATCTTTCTATTATTCCAAACTTTATTCAACTGTGAAAAAAAAACGCCTTGAACCTTGTCTATACTGCTTTTATCATCTTCCCTGCTTCCACCGTCATACTAATAATTCTACCAAGGTACGTCAAGCTGTCCACTTGTTGTAAAACCACTAAAAACTCATTCGTTTCGTTAACACTTTCATCTAGGAGCCATTTAAAAAACCTTAGTCAAAATATCAAACAGTTCGTGGTAACGAACTGTAAGTAAGGAGTGACCTTGCTCAATAGTAACCGAAACTCTAAAGAATGGGATTTTGATACCAATAGATGCAATAAAACAAACAGATTTTAATGCTGATTTCAAATATGTAATTTTCATCAAGTTTAGCGCTAGCCATCAAAAGTTACACGCCTGAGAAAATTTGGCTGATTTCCGAAAAAAAGGGGATATCTCCTACAAGCTGTAGAACCTTAATAAAAGTCAAACCATCAGATTCAGCGTATCAGAAATTCTACGAAAGAAGTTTCAAGCTCCTATCTGCAAAACTGTGGAATTTTGTATTTTTTGCCCGAAGAAAGATCAGGGATGCGTGTTTATTTGTTATTTTTCTCCAGGGTGATAGTATCGATTCAGTTGTCCTTGAATATCATGGGAGGGTTCATTGGAACTGACATTAAAAGTTTTAGTGCCCTTTTTAAGTGACGAAAAAATGAAGGGCCCCTAGGCCCCCTCTCACGCTCATTTTTTTCATAAAGTCATCCGATCAAAATTTTGAGATAGCCATTTTGTTCAGAATGGTCGAAAATATGATAACCATGTCCTTTAGGATGACTAAGTCCATCAAAGGCCCCGGGAGGAGGGCTGAAACAGAAGCACGTGATCCACCGTTAATATCTAGGCCAGACTGGGCTCTTGGGAAGGATGCAGACGTTGTCCGGGGGATTTTTTCGGCTCGTGGGGGCCGGGGGCGGGGGTATAGTGAACGATATTTACAGGGAGGAAGTTTTCATGTAGGAAAGGACATTTTTATGAAGGGGGTGCCAGACTTCCTTGCATTATTTAAAAAAAGATCAAAAATTAAATATAAAAAAACAAGTTTTTCAACTGAAAGTAAGGAGCAACATCAAAACTTAAAACAATCAGAAAATGTTACGTATATGATTGGGTTTGCCTCCTAGTCAATGCCTCGCTATTTCAGAAAAATATTTTTTAGTACTTTCATAAGAGCTATTTATTTTAAATAACGGCATTTGTGATTAAGGGGTCACTTTCACCCCCTCAAATACACAATAATTTCTGTTCGGTTTAAGTTTTAATGTTGCTCCTTACTCTCAATTGATTTTTTTATTATTTAGTTTCTGATCATTTTTTAAATCCTAAAAAATGCTCTTTCCCCAAAACTTTAGCAGAAGGAGTGAAGTATTGACGAGGGAGACCCCCCTCATATACGTAATAATTTCTGTTCGTTTTAAATTTTAATGTTGCTCCTTACTTTCAGTTTATTTTGTTATTATTTAGTTTCTATTCGTTTTTTAAATCCTAAGAAAATTCTCTTGCCCCATGACAAATTCCTCCATGGAAAGAAACTCCCACGTAACCCCTCTGCCCCCCACCCCACGCTAAAATATTCCCCAGAAAACATCTGTATACGTACTAAAAACCACTGTTATATGCAAACAAATGGCAAAGTTTAAAGCGTGCAGTCCTAACCCGGGGGACTGTGGGATTAAGTCATTTTCAGACATATTCTTTAGATCTTTCGACTATGCTGAACAAAATAGGAATCGAAATTCTGATCAGGTACCTTTGGAAAAAAAATGAGCGTGGGAGGAAACCTAGTTGCCCTCCAGTTTTTGGCCACTTAAGAAGGGCAATAGAACTTTTTAATTTCCGTTCGAATGAGCCTTCTTCGGGTATTCAAGGACCATGATCCGTGATCTTTCTCCTGGCAAAAGATAAGAAATTCCACACTTTTGCAGATAGGAACTTGAAACCTCAACTGTAGGGTTCTCTTATACGCTTAATCTGATGGTGCGATTTTCATTAAAATTTCTGACTTTTAATGGTATTTCCCCATTTATTCTGTAAGATTGCCCTACTTATAGGACTAGAACTCAGTCTGATTGTTGCTCTTGGCTGGCTCTGGGTAAGCTGTCCCTCTAACCAGTCCCTTTTAACGTGTTAAATTCTATTAATAGATATTTCTTCCCAGAGATATTAAAACAACAATCAGTCAATTGGTAGTGTGGTAAACTGGGGTGTTTGGTAAACATCTGTACTCAAAATCCAGTGACAACTAAAATTTACTATTAAATCAGATAAAAAAGGAGAAACTGCAATTCTATAAACCCTCCGAATAGCCATCTTCCGGGTTGGCTAATCTTAAATTGCGTGTTTGTCCGTTCCCCAGGAGGTTTTGTCTATAGGCGCCGTCGTTCACAAAGAAAAAGTGATTATTTTAGTTTGTGGATGTCGAATACTTCTAATTCAAGGAGTTACACTTGAATAGCTAGTCAAGGCGTGAATCCTTGGGTATTACAATCCTTTAGTTTAATTATTGCTTCAAAGGTAAGCCAAAAACTAGGAATAACCGTACTTGATTGGATACCAATTTAATAGTTTAAACAAAACCAAGATATCCTTTAATTATAACTTGTAAAAAGAATTAGTGTTCCTTGGACCTTTGATAAACTTTAACTTCGACAGCGAAAACCCCTGGTTGAATTTATCTAGACAGAAAGGATTTGACATTTTTAGTTAGCCAATATTGTGAGATCCCAGCGCCATGGCGATGAGGGAGGATCGGTGGCGGCGGGGCCAAAAACAGCAGCGGTAACGCGCCACCAGCACATCTCCAGTAAGATGTCGGCGGCACGCTGCGGGTAAGATATAGATGGCGCGCCGCCCGCACGAATAATGTTTACCACAAAAAATATTATTTTAATCAGTCTTTATAAAATCACATCTTATATTAAAGCAGATTCGGGCCTATTCATGAGCTCAAAACTTCATAAGTCACTGACTGGAAACTGGTCTTCTTCGTTATTCATCGAGAGAAGTAGAAATATGGTAGAAACAAAATGGCTGTGGCGTTTTAGAACCCATGCATAATAGTTGAATTATCTATTAGCTATGTAAGTTTAACATAAACAATTATCAAAATTAGTAGTTTTTTTCATCGAGCATTACTGCATACAAAACTTCAAATACTGTATCACAAAATTCGTCAGTTATCTGAAAAAATCGTTGAATATAAATTTGAGCTTAGAAGCTTAATTTTTTCATAACACCCTTTGACAATATCTGTTTTGTCACCTTTAAAACTATTGAAATGGGTAACTATGATTGTGATTGTTTTTTATTTTTTTGTTCTTTCGGATTCCTAGGAAGCCTTCCTTGTATTAAAAACTGTTTTTAAATATCAATTTAAAAAAAGTAAATTTTTGAGACTGTTTGGCTTCTTTATAGAATATAGGTCATTTAGGCTAACAGTCTGTTATCCAGGGACCGTCATCTTTTAAGGGGTGGCTCACTTTCACCACTGCTGTTTTGAGAGTAGATTTTAGGGTAATCGGTAGTGCTAATAGCAAATATTGGGGTGCACAAGTTCGTACGCGTGTAAAGCATGGTAAATATAGTATATAAAGTCGAATTTCGCCTGTAATGACGTCATTCTGCTCTTGAATTCTTACATGTTAAAATAAATTCAAAACTTTATAAACTAGACATATTCTGATTTCTCGAGCAACTATTTATTTTTTTCTAAATAACCTCATAGGTTTCAGAAATTAGCCCACAATGATCAAGTTTATTTTAATTTTTTAGCTATTGCAAAAAATAAAAACGAATCAAACTAAACTTCATTTGTACGGTCAGAGTTTTATTTACAATTTTTTAACAAAAACAAATTCAAGATTTGAATTTGTAATAATATTTAAGCATTTGAACAATAGAATCACACCCCGCCACGCAAAAGATATTTTCTGAATTGTGGCTTTTTACTCGAAATATATTTGATACAACCTAGATATTTTAACTCAAAAAACGATATATGGCACTTTTCTGAATCTAATCATTTATTTACATTATTTACAACTAATATTTTTAAACAGGAGAAAAAAACTACTACTACAGTAGTAGTAGATACCATCTGGCTTACATAGGTTCATGTACGAGCCTCAAGGTGCCAAAGCCGTGTGAACGTATGGTGTAGAGGTGACTAAGCTGATTTAAGATACTATTTTCTTTAATACCCAGGATAGCAGGGGCCAATTATCCAATTGATTGGATCAGGTCAACGGCCACTGAGTAGCCGATGGTAACTGTCACGATCAGCTTAACATAAGGTTTATGCGACTGCATTAGCAGTTTAATATCAGAATAAATTAAAAAATCCAATACTTAAAACTAAGCATTAAACGGTGGCTTAAATCTCTTTTTCTTCTTCATCTTCGTCTTTTGACTCATTCTGATTCACATTGGAAAGTAGGCATTTTTGGGGGTCAGCTCCACACTTGCATGCGCTGTCACAGAATCTTATTTTGGAACATTTGCAGCGTGAGCCGTACCTCGTCTTATCACAGTTGCAAAATGAAAGCGATGCTAGCCCATTTGATATCGCAGAAACTAGCTCTGGCTTTAGTTCATGATATTCAATTCCTCAGCCCATATCGGTAGCCTGAGGTACATCAATACGGGGCTTGTGGCTTTGGATCCAAATCAGTGACTGGAACAAAAACCTTTTCAAATTAAGAAAAAACAAGATATTAGTTTGTGGTAAAAGCTGCAAATCCTCCAATCTTGGGTACAAATGTGCTCAAAGGTCATTCAGACCATTGAAGTTAGTCGCAATTCTGCCATACACTATAACTACGATATGCTTACAGACGTAAGCTAAACCACCGCTATGAAGAGATGATGGCTCCTCTGCAATGGTTCAAATTTCATCAACTAAAGGCCGCAACAAAGTTACCAAAGACTTCAAAGCTTGAATAAAGCAGACCTTTCCAATTCCACACAGAAATATTGATGTGTCACAGCCACTCAAGCTGCTTGAGGCCAAGACTAGAAAGATATTGGAATTAGCATGCAGCTCGTAAGAAAATATCATTATTGTTGGCTTTTAACAATCAAAAATGTGCTCTTTCGTCTTGCGGCAACTGCTGTGTGGTATAAAACCCGAGTGTCTGCTTTCTCATGTTCAGGCGAGAGATCTTTATCCACATAGCCTCCATACGGCAAACGTTAACAGTTCTATGTCAGCTCTTGAAACCTCCAGTGAGATGAATCATCAGAGAGGTCGAAATTTTTTACTCAGACCTCGAAAAGAACTTCCAGAGTTGACGTTTCGCAAAGCGACAACTGGAAATCCCGTCCCAGAGTGTTTCAACTTTGCTGGAGGACGTGAACGGGCTGGAAATATTCCCTCTAGGATCTCCTCTTCTTTTTTGATACGGCCAGACAAGAGATCATCATCCACGGAGCTTCCATGGAGCGAAATGGTAACAGCTCTACGTCGACTCTTGAAACTTCCAGTGAGATGAAGGCTGGATATGGCTGTTGCTCGTACTTTGGCAGCTCAAACAAGGACAAAGTTCGTGTGGAATTTAAAAGATGCAGAGCTCGTTTAAGCAGTTCAGTTTTCCCAAAATCTTTTTTTGCGGCTGTTTCTTTTTTGCTTTTTTGGCAACAGAAGCAAAAGTTTGAACTATGCCAAATTTTACCCTCTTGGATATCCCTTTGAGATATGAGCTCATGGCTTCGAAGCCTAGATCTTGGATTTTCAGCAGTCTACTTGCTAAGACTTCTGGAGCTCTATCGCCTGTCATAAAGTTGTGCAGCTCTGTTTTTGTCGTCTTGAATGAGTTTCCGAGCAACTCTACCAAGTCCATAGCCCGATTTCTGCAATTTCTTTTCTGATTCTTAAACGTAGTGGTATCTTCATGATGCTTCAATGCCATCTTCATCCAAATTCAGGTTTGCTTTCAGCTTTCTGATGACTGCTACAAGAAAGGGGAGAGTAGCCAGATATCGATCCCTGGCATTTTCGTTCGTTGTCGCACCAACGATAACAGAAATTCCTCGATGACCTTTGATTTCCAGACTCCCGGCCAACTCTAAAGCCAGATCGCAAGCACTGCTGCAAAACGGCTTGATTGTTTTTCTAACAACAAGATTGCCACTTACAAACTCTCTGTGAACTTCTGGTGCTTTTTCAGGCTGGCGTAGCATTTGTTCTAGCTAGTTAAGTGCAGCTTCGGTGTATTTATGGTTTTCAGATGGGAAGTAAATCAAAATCATATTTGTTCGAATGATGTGCAGTTTGATTCGTTTTCATTTTTTTAACAGCTAACATTTTTTTTTAATTTGGTTATTATAGGCTAATTTCTGAAAGCCATGATGCTATTTAGAAAAAATAAATAGTTGCTTAAGGATTAAGATTTGACTCTTAACGACCAGAAGAATTCAAATAAAGAATAAGAAATAAACTTATGCAGGCAAAATTTTAAAAAAAAAAACTAAGGAACAGTATATTTAAAAACCTTATTTTCAAAATTAAGTAGGGGTTCAATAGGTGTTTAAACTAGACAAATAAGGGTTGAGGTGAAAAACTAAATATAACACGTGAAAATAATCGTTCTTAAAAAAAAAGTTTTCAGTTTATTTCAATATGTAAGAAAATCAAGAGCGGTATGACGTCTTTACAGGCCAAATTTGACTTTATAGGCAACAATAACCTATTCTACACGCGTGTAAACTTATGCACCCCAATAATTGTTATCAACATCCCCCATGCCCCTAGACTCCACCCTCAAACCAACTACGGTAGATATGATCCCTTCCTTTTGACAAAAAATTAACAATGACAATGAAGGAGTCCCAATACGAGGCCCGGGGTCTATCAAAATATTTCAATGGCTTCACAGGGAATTTGACACTATTTTCTTCCGTCTCGACTTTAGATTAGAAATAAAATAACCATTTTTTGGCATCACTGCTTTCAATTAAAAAAAATGAGCAATTATCATTCAAAAGTGATAACCCCCTACCCCCCCTACAGGCAATAATTTACGATGTTTTTATGAATCATATTTTTGGGGTAAATACATTGTCAAACTTTAAGTCCCAAACGTTGTACATAGCTTAGTTTTTAGTTGAATTTTGTCTCAATAGAAGGTTTTGTTGCTGTTTTTTTTTTAGGGGGGGGGGTATCGGTCGGGTTTTTATGCTAACTAACAAAAGACGAGAAAATTAACAAACAAATGAGTAGTGAAGAATTATGGTATGCAAAGTAATATTTGGCAGGGAAAGTCACTAGTGAAAAATTTCTGAGGAAGGCACCGTGATTGGGTGATTTTTGAGGATTCGGAGAACCAAATTTTATTTTGGAGTGACGCATAGATTTTCAGGGAAATACCCGAAAATTCGGAGACAGTGGAGGCCCTGCTGGATTTCTAACCAGGAAAATCGAAATACTAAACCACACGAGACAGAAAAGCTCCGGTTTTGCCGTTGACGCAATAAAGAATTGTCGCAAAATTAATTCAAAGTCAGTCAACTGCCTCTTCCGGCCAAGGTGCATCTTTGAAGCACCGACACGTTCGCGATACTTTGGTGGGGTGGTCAACCAGGCCTCTCGTTGGCGCAGTTCGGTCTATCTGCCGGCACATATCCGGGATCTAAATATTATTCTACTTTTCCCCTAGCCTATCAAATAGTTCGTGGTAACGAACTGTAAGTAAGGAGTGACCCGGCTCAAAGTTAAACGAAACTCTAAAAACCAGAATTTTGGTACCAATAGATACATCAAAAGAATCAGACTTTAATTTTGATTTCAAATATATAAGTTTCATCAAGTTTAATCTTACCCATCAAAAGTTATGCGCCTGATAAAATTTGGCTGATTTTTGAAAAAAGGGGGAAAGACCCCTTAAAAATTATAGAACCTTAATGAAATTCACACCATCATATTTAGCGTATCAGAGAACCCTACTGTAGAGGTTTCAAGCTCCTATCTACAAAAATGTGGAATTTTGCATTTTTTGCCAGAAGAAAGATCACGGGTGCATGTTTATTTGTTTGTTTGTTTGTTTGTTTTTTTTCCAGGGGTAATCGTATTGACCCAGTGGTCCTAGAATATCGTAAGAAGGCTCATTTGAACGTAAATTAAAACTTTTAGTGCCCTTTTTAAGTGATCAAAAAAAATGGAGGGCAACTAGGCCCCCTCCCACGCTCATTTTTTTCTCAAAGTCACCCAATCAAAATTTTGAGATAGCCATTTTGTTTAACATAGTCGAAAATCTAATAAATATGTCTTTTACGATGACTTAATCCCCCACAGTTCCCAGGGGAAGGGCTGCAAGTTATGAACGATAAGCATCAAAGGGTTATTTCTTCAAAGATTATTGAAAATAAGGGTACGTTGAGATAAATCATCAAGGATTCAACGATGCCAACTCCCAATAAAAATTGACTAAATGAGATTGATACCACTTGCAGATCAGCTTGGATTAGTTTCCAATCTTCTCATCATCATCGGCACAAAATTTAGAATACATTAAATAGTTCACAGATAAAAAAGCGGAAATAGTTGATGCGCGTTTTTGAAACCTTCTATTTAACGATTTCTAAACAACACTCTTTTCATATACCTCAATTAATAAGTTATTTGAAGAACCGAGGACACACATACAAGTATTCTTTCACCCTGGTGGGGATTTGGTATTAACTTTTTCTCTCTCTTTCTCCTCAGTTAGCTTAGTACTGGAACACGCATACATCTTTTTTATGGCTCATTTTAAATGAAACTTATTTGGTTAAAAATATTTTGTAATTAAAAAATTATAAACTGACATCCTGGTATATTCTGGCCTAAAAAAAAGAATTAGATGAAAAAAAAAACTAATGGAAAAAAATATTTATGAGAAGGAAATCATTTTTATATGCATCAGTATTTCAATCAAGTTTTTACACTTGTCATACTTATGAGGAATAATGGAAGATTTTCAGATATGGAGAAGTACATTAAATTGCCAGCTCAGGGTCAGGTGAAGAAAATTCAGAGCTAAAGTACGTGTTCCACTCCATTTCGAAGGGTTGGGTAAATTCGTTGTTGCACTTCTCCCTTTTCTTCTTTTTATAAGCTTTCACTTCCTCTGTGGGTTATCTTTAAGTGATTCAGAATTTTAATCTATAAGATAAGCTCGATGTTTTGACAAGCACTTTGCAAATTTGCGCTAAGTTTTCAGTCTGATAACATTAACAATACCGTTACAGGGACGTCCAAATTCATTTTGAATCCGGCACCAGATCTTTGCACGATCGCAGGCCGCAAAAAGTTTTGGATCGTAATCCTAAGATTAATAATAGGGGATAATATCAGGGGGCCCTAACTATGAGGGGAAATAAGACATTCTATTCAGGAAATAACTAAGATGTTGTTAGTTCTAGTGCTGAAAATTTTTCGAAGAGGGCGAATTGTGGGTTCCTAGATTAATGTTCCTTTTTAGCCTAATAGTGGGTTCTGGCTTATTAGCTCTGAAGGCATCGAGAAGCCTTGGATTAATATTATTTTTGCAGCTAAAACTCATAAATACTTCAAGCAGTATAAAATTTTATATTCTTTTTCCAGGCCGACAATGATGTTGTCCCAGTGTTAGTCAAAAAACTGCTATTTGATGTCATTGTAGCCCTAGCCATGAACACCAAAACCCCTCAGTAGTTTTTTCTAAGACACTTTAAAACATTATAATACCTGAAACGTAAAGACGAATATATTAAGTTATAATTTTTGCTCATTAACTTTATGATTCGTTTGTTTTAGTATCAGCCAAAGGGACTCATGGTCGATCGAGTCGAAAGGTGCTTTAAAGTGAACAAATGCAATATATGTTGTACGCTTGAACTCGCAAGCTCTCTCGATGCCCTGTCGAATAGGGTCTATCTGCTCGGTCGTGATTCTGTTGGGTATGAAACCTGCTTGCTGAGCCAAGAGGCAGGTACGAATGAATTGGATACTCTTATCAAGCAATGTCACTGTGAATAGCTTGCCAGGTACTGACAAGAGGGTGATTACTTTGTAACTCGAGCAATCGCTACAGCTACCTTTCCGCTTCCAAAGAGGAAGGATTATCCCTTCCTTCCATTCTTCAGGTATCAATTCGGTTGACCAGCTGAGGGAGAACAGCATGTGCAGCCAAAGTAGCCTTGCCAGTCCTCCAAACTTTAGCAGCTCGACGGTGATACCGCAGGTTCCTGGGGTTTTGTTGTTCTTCATTCTCCCCAGGGCATTTTGTAATTCTTCTACCGAGGGAAGATCAGGCTCTGGTATATTTTTATATGATGTTTGCAGAGTGAGTTTCTATACAATGTTGGGTTGTGGGGTATAAGGCATATCTTTGCCTTCTTATTTGGGGGCAGGTTTGCCCTGACCAAATTATCCTGTGCCCTGTACTGGCGATTTCTTCATCGCCAGTTCCCATCAATCCAAGTATTTGCCCTTCATCATCTTTATCATTCCAAGTATGTCAATTTCTCATCTCAACCTCTCTAGCCCTAGAAGCATTTTGTATTTCAACGTATTCATGGTTAAAATATTCCAAGTGGCTATTCTCAACCCACCTTGAAAAAGAATGATCTGCTTGGAAGAGATGGTGAATTTTTTTACCTTATGATTGCCTAAGCACAGCACAGCAGATAGCACTCCAAATTTCTGTGTTAGAAAAGAAATTTTCTTCTATATTTATTATGTTTACTGAGAAACCATTATCAAAAAACGCCAAAAAACTCAAAACTAAAAATACAATTAGGATAAAAGAGAAGAATCCTTCAGAGCCACTGCAGGGGCATAGGGTGTTCATTCAAAGTTTCAGTTGCTGCTTTTTTTTCTACATTGTCAAATTTTTAACTATTCAGTTTATTATTCAACTATTTGGAAAGTTTCTCACAAATTCTCATCCTGTAGTATTTTCAGCTTCATAGCTTCCCTGGAGGTGTTTACCCTTCCTTAATTTCAGCTTAATCCTAGTGTATCCTGAATCCTAGTGTATCTAATTATTTGGTTTGAGACAGGGGGCCAGTTGCGTTACTCTGTAAACTCAGCCAGAGGCAACCCATCTGTAAATGCGTACCAGGAAAATTTGGGGAAGATAAACAGGAGGGATATGTAAACGCACAGGAAGGTTTGCCCCCATCCTCTATTGCACTTCCTGGCTGAAGGGCCCAGACACGGAGATCAGCACTGCCGGTAGGGACTGTAATGTCCAAAACTGTATTCTTTACTTTTTCCTTTTACTTTGTCTTAAGAAGCACAGCTGAGGTGATTGGAGACCGTTGAATTAATTAGGGAGGAAAAAGTCTCCTGGACTTAGATTATGCTGATGATTTAAGCATCCTAGATGAAAGTGTGAACAAAATGAATGAACTTTTGAATGTTTTACGAGTTTAGGGTGCTAGAACAGGCTTGGAAATTAATGTTAAGGAGACTAAGTCACTAAGGCTAGGGGTTAGTGAAGATGAAAAGATGATGTTCGGTATTAAAGATTGATAAGGTTGGCTGCTTCTCTTACTGTGGTAGTATTATTAGTAAAAATGGTGTGAGCAGTGAAGATGTTGAAACTAGAATAGCCAAGGCTCAGGGTGTTTTTTTACAGTTAAAAAAAGTTTGGAAGAATAGGAAGATAAGTGTGCGAACCAGGATTAGAATATTAGAAGCTACAGTGATGAGAGTGGTCAAATATGTCTCTGAAGCAAGGGTGTTAAAAAACAACAAAGATTTGCAAGATGTTTTCCAGAGAAGTTGCTTAAGAAATTATGAGGGGGAATCGAGATGAATAATATTTTGATATGCCTAAGTTACACAATGTCAAATGAACCTAAAAATCAACATATCAACATGACAGGTGACTAACGAAAGCCTGACATGTTATTTAACGAAAGAAGGTCACATCATGGCAATTAAAAAATCAAGATTTTACTTTCCCAGGGGCTGTAAATTGTGTTTAATTTCTTTATGAAAAAAAAAATCAATGTAAAGGAAGCCCTTCCCCTGGAGTGTTTAAAGCAAGTCCAATTTATTACAATTATTTCTACTAGGCTTCAAACTTTTGAATTCTTTTCTATGGTTTTGGAATTTTTGTAATGTCTTGTTAAAATATATACAAATATTTTTGCAATTACCAGTTTTTGTTCCTTAGGCAAATTAGCGTCTTTTCGCACTGAATCTATTCACAAATATTAGATTATTACATACCAACGATTTCTACTAAGTTTCAAACTTTTGGTTTTCTTTTTAAGGTTTTCAAATTGTTGTAATTCTTTGTAAAAATATATACAATACAAATATTTTTGCAATTACCAGTTTTTTGCTCTTTTATACAATTTAATGTACTTCTCCATACCTAAAAATCTTCAATTTTTTTTCATAAGTCTGACAAGTTTTGACACCATTATTGCAGTACTGATGTATTTGAAAATGATTTCATTCTCATAAATAGTTTTTTTCACAAAAGTATGGCTCTCAACAAATATTCTCAAACTTTTGACCCATCTAATGTGTTTTTCAGGCCAGAATATACCAGGATGCCAATTTATAATTTTTAGTTACAAAAGATTTTTGACCACATCAGTTTTATTTAAAATTAGCCATGAAAATGATCTCTGCATTTTCCAGTGCCAAGCTAACTGAGGAGAAAGAGAGAAAAAAAGATAACACCCTTTCCCCGCCAGGAGGAAAGAATGCTTTTATGTGTGTCCTCAGTACTTAAAATTACTTATTAATTGGTGAATATGAAAAAAGTATTGTGTATAAATCATAATATTGAAGGTTTCAAAAACGAGAATCAACCTTTGGCAACGCTGTTCATGGTGGATGTTTTTGAAAAAAATAATAAATAATTGTATGTGAAGAACGGAAAGTTTGTGTGTGGAATTTAGAGAAGGAGTTAAAGTGAGTCTTAGTGTTCAATTTGGGAGTATTTTGATTTTGTTTTGTTTGTTTTTAGTGTATAAATGGTAGGAAACCGTTTGAGTCACCTGTGACCTAGCCGGAAGTGTCAGTGCGCAGGGTGGCCGGCTATTAAATTTTGGCTGGGGAACCTGTGAGTCTTAAATTTTTTGGCATGTAGGGTTCTCGTCCGGTAAATTTTGGCCGGAGAATTTGCGTGTCTAAAAGGAAGAATAGGTAAGTTGAGTGTTGGAGAGTAAGTTAGTGTGTAAGTGTGAGTCAGAACGACAACAAGACGAAAGCCACTTAACAGCGTGGATTAAATTTAAAGAACAGATCGTAAATTTTCTAAAATACCTTCAAAAGGAAAGCGAAAGAGAGCGGTTAGCCCACGAACGATTTTTAATAAAAGTCCTTAGCCAACTGAAAGATGAAATAGACCAAAATACAGGCGATCCGATTTTTGAATACCATGAAATAAGGCGACAATTAAAGGAAATCGAGCAGAAAAAAATTGAAAACTGGACAGTAAAAAATCTTTTAAACGATTTATATGAGGGAGAACAAATGAGCCTGGCGATAATCTTGAAAGCTAAAAGGAAACGAGAAGAAAGTCAAAATTAACAGAATAAAATACATGATGGAAAGATAACAGATGATCACGAAGAAATAAAAAACACGATATACGGTTTCTTCTCAGAGTTATATAAATGGAAAGAAGGAGCAAGAGAGGAAAATGCTTTTGATGAAGTGAAGCAAAAGGTTTCAAAGGATGAGAATGAAATTTTAAGTCAGCCTATAACCGAAGATGAACTAAAACAAACTTTAAGTTCTACTAAAACAGGGAAAGCCGCAGGAAGAGATGGTTAAGCTAAGGTTTTTACAAAGTGATTTTCAGTGAAATCTTGGAAATCATGTTATCAGCAATGAATTAGATGATGTGTAAGCGGGGAAACCGGATTGGACCCTAGCGATCATCACATTAGTGCCAAAAAAGGGAGACATGCAACATATCGAGAACTGGAGGCCCATCACTCAACTTCCCTCTGATACCCGATTATGTTCTAGAGTACTCATGAACAGACTCAGAAGGCTGATGGAAAAGATTCTGGGTGAGACCCAACATGGGGGCATAAAGGGTCGAGAAGTCCTAAATATTCGTGCAATTTTACGCGACTTGCTACTTAGAAGAGAATAAATATCGGACAGTGATCTCAACTGGGTTTTAATATGCGTTGATTTAATCAAAGCTTTCGACTCGGTAGTCCGGGAAGTCCTATGGGAACTGATGACGGTGAAGTATTTGTTTTGTGGTGAATTTGTCGTTTTTTTCAAGAGCCTATACCGTGGCGCAGCGGCAAAAGTGGTCGTAAACGGAAGCCTCACTGAGGAATTCCCCCTTGAAATATCCATCCGGCAAGGTGACCCAAGCTCTTCATTTTTGTTCGAGATCTATCTCGACCCATTGATAAAATACATAGAAGCCAGAATAACGGGTATCAGAGTACTGCCAACTATAGTTCTCAAGTCTGAGACTTTTGTGGATGATGGGAATTTCTTCGCCGATGGAGTGAGTGACATTAAAACATTAATGCGAGGCCTAGAATAGCACGAGAAAAAATTTGCCGTCTGGACTCACATGAAAAAAAGCAAGATCCTCCCGTTAACAAAAAGCGCAAAGGCGAGTTGGATTAGGAGCTTGGAAAAACTTGACTGGAAGTCAGTCCTACAGTAAAGACACTTAGCGTGGAGTTTTCAGTCAAAGGAAATTGCTGGCAGAATGAATGGGAAAATAAAGTATTCGAAATTCAGTGTTAGCTATGTGGCAAAGATAGAGGAAGAAATCTTTCCTTGTTCCAGAGATCAGCTTTCGTCAACATGTATAGTGTATCAAGAATACTTTATCTGGCCCTAGCAATACCCCTCCCGGAACCTATAGCAAAGAAAATTGAAACCTATATGTGGTTTTTTATATGGAGCGGTAAGCTAGAAAAACTGAGCAAGAAGTTGCTCTTTTGCCCAAAGGAATCGGGAGGTCTAGGAGTACTGGATTTTAGAAAAGTGTGCCAAAATATGCTTGCTAGAATAACACTTGAATTTTTAAATGGACTGCAAGAACACTTTTAAATGACCAGAGAGTGGTTGGTTCCCCTTCTAAACAATCCTAGTTCAACAAATTCAGACACAAAAGTCCCAGTTTTCATGAAAGACTCTTTCTTAATATTAAAGCTACTGCAAGAGAAGGGACTTCTTATGGCAGATAGTGGAGAAATAAAAACTGAGAAATGCCTAAAATATTGACAAGCTCACCGCTTCACAAACTAGTCAAAGACATCAAGTTCACTGCTGCAGCAAATACTGCTAAAGAAAGTGCAAGCGGAAAGGAGGTCGATTCAAAATATACCAAGTTTGCCTTGTTCCACAAAGGAACAAACAGAGTTGCATGATTTCATTGACCACTGGCACTGGCTCATGTGACAACCTGAAAAAAAATACAAAAAAAGCATATGATATTTTTCGAAGATATGACGAGCTATCTGTCAACGACTGTAGTCCTGCAACATTGATGCCTGATCAAGAAATATTAACGTACCGTATATTGACGACTTGGGTGTAAAAGTTCCAAATTATATCACCGATTACAGGTCAAAAGCGTTCCATTTGGGAGGAAGTGGACACTGTTTGCAAGCGTCTTGGTAAAAGAACTATATCCTATTTGTTGAAGTCCGTGAAAACTAGTCTAGTTTGAGCAGTTGAAGCTGCTGATAGTCTTTTTGGCAGACAGCTGTACAGTGTTTCATGGCAATTTTGGTGTATCGACCTTGTGAAAAAATAGTAAAGTTAAGAGGACGCTAACTCCCGAAGAGGAAAATAACGCATATCACGTAAAAGGAAAAGAACCTTTTGTAAATTTTGAAAATGCCTTTAGAAATTTACATTCTTTTCCCATGGAACCAAAAGTGAGAGAGCTTATGTTTCAAGTCATACACATGATTTTGCCTTACCAAAATAGAGTGTCACGTTTCCTGAGAAATGAAGATAAAAATTGCTCTTTTTGTTTTGAAGTAGTGGAAGATGGTTTAGACCACCAGTTTATCAAGTGTAATGAAAATAAGGGAATTTTTCAGTTTGTTCTTGATTTAGGTAA
Organism: Artemia sp. Qi Xiang Cuo; assembly: GCF_049724085.1. Taxonomy (NCBI): domain Eukaryota; kingdom Metazoa; phylum Arthropoda; class Branchiopoda; order Anostraca; family Artemiidae; genus Artemia; species Artemia sp. Qi Xiang Cuo. The sequence goes on from NC_142812.1 coordinate 48,500,126, forward strand.
AAATTGCAAAATTAAAGTTCAAAGTGATGAAGAAAAGAAGAAGCTGGTGAAATTTGACATAAATTCAGATTTGGAAGTGAAAAAGAAAAATTCTCTGTGAAATATTAATGGAAATATTTTTCATTATGTGTGGAGTAGAAGGAAAAGAAAGAAAGTGGTGTGTTTAGAGGGTTTTAAGAATTTATTTGAGAAGAAAATAGAATAATTGAAGATAAGAATAGAGTGGAGAGAGTATTTTTTTTATTTTGAATTATGAATTATTTGTAAATATTGTGGGTGGAAAAAGAGAGTGAGAAAGTAAGTAGTGCAGCAGAGAGTTTGAGCTTTATATTGGTAAGAGATAGTTTTTTGTGTCAGTGAGTGAGAAAACCGTGTTGCCAGTAAGGTAGTTTAATGAAAATTATTGATAATAGTTTTTTTAATTAGCAGCCAAAAAAGGGAAAAAAAGGAAAATAGGAAAAAAGTAAAAAAATGAAGTTTAAAAATGGGGTTTGATGGTCATTTTGGCTTATTTGTTTTCCTTAATTATTAGTCTGTTTATTTTTGTGTGTTGTAAAAATAAGCTGAAATGATAATGTTAAAGAGTTTTTTTTTGGTTTCTTGTTGGTTTTTTTATTCATTTTTTATTGGGATATTTTTTTTATATTTTTTTTATTTTTAGTAGTGGCTTCTTTGCAGAATTGGAATTTGAGAAAATTTTATCTGCTGTTGTAAATGGCCTCCGCAAGCGGGACTTTCTGTGGAGGGGGAACATTCTTTCTGCAGGAGAGCATTTTATTTTATCGTTAATAAAAATTAAAAATTATTTTAATAGAAGTACAATAATGCAAAGACCACTCTTTGGCTGCTAATTTTAGTAAAATGTAGTGTAGGTGACATTTAGAAATTTGAATTGTTTAAAAGTAGTTTTTATTTTAATGTTAGTGCCACTGAGAGGAGAGAAAGTGGGATTTAAAATTCTTAAAAAAACGAGAATCAACTATTTCTCATTGTTTAACTGTGCACTAACTACTGCATTCTAAATTTTGTGCCGATGATGATGAGGAAATTGGAAACTAATCTAAGGTGATCTGCAAGTGGTGTCAATCTGATTTAGTCAATATTAGTTGGGATGTGGCAACGTTGACTCCTTGACGGTTCATTTCAACATACCCTTATTTTCAGTAATCTTTGAAGAAATAACCATTTGATGTCTATCAAATAGAAGAATAATCATTTCAATAATGTTCAGTAAAGTAATTATTGATGCAAAAAATCAGATTGCGCGGGTACTAACTTTCGGTTTCTTATCAAAAAAAATATTTCAAACATATGATTATCATTTTTAAACAGATAATCTGATTGCTTTGGATTAAAAAAAATTTGGAAGCGTTGGGATTTGAACCCACGCCTCCGAAGAGACTGGCGTATTTAAGCCAGTGCTTTAGACCCCTTGGCCAAGTTACCTTATATAATATATTACGGTAATTACTTAGCTTAAAAATAACTGTCTTCCTATCTTCGTAACTGAAATAAATGAGCACTTGAACAAGGTTACTCATCCATCCATCCATCCATCCTTACTCATCCATCCAGTTCCCTAGGACAAAATTAGTATATCTAATCCGATAATCCAAAAATAAAGTCCAAAATAGAACAAAATCGACACCAATAAGCATAGGTCAATGTTCCGAAATCATGCTATAGCACCTTGAACCTACAAAACAGTATATTCCCCTGGTGATCACCACATATTGGGGCTCCTCAGATAAAAGCTCATTGCCTAAATGGTTTTCGGTGCTTAAACTTCATTACCCAGGCAAAATTGGTGCGCCATGCCATAATCTTGCATACCCCTATGTAGTAACACCTATGGACTAACTATAAACAAAATCCAAAATACCCCAAAAATATAAAAAATATCCCCGAAATTTGTTTTTCCAAGTATCCTCAACCAATATTCATTTAACACTGAGAGCCAAACCCTCAGCCACTTTAACTCGAAATAATTGCATATCACTAGCCATCCCCCAGAACATTTTCACCTTCAAACAAATTATAAGAAGTAAAATCCAAATATCATACATTAATCTTTACCTATATGTGTCGCAGTAGGGAAAAGGATACCAGTCCTGACAGTACATAATTTATGCATCTTTTCATGGTTTTTCTCACCGCGAATTTTTTTTCATGGTTTTTGTCACTTTTTGATGGATGCAAACATAAGTTCACACTAGCAATTGATGGATGTAGACATCCGGTTATTGTTTGATCGTTATGTGTGTTGATCAATTTAGGCCCTACTTGTTGTTTTCTTGGATGTCAACATAAGTTCACATCAAAAATTGCTAGATTATCGAGTCTAATGGTTTATCTCACTCGGAATGTTTTTTCAGGGTTTTCTCACTATCATGGATGTCAACAACAGTTGTTGGATATTTCTTGGATGTCAACATCCGGTTGGAATACTATGATAACAAGGTTACATCATCAGATAATGAAATTATTTTCTTGAATGTTAACATCCGGTTGGAATACTATTGTGTATTACGGTAATTACTTGGCTAAAAAAAAAAAAAAAAAAAAAAAAAAAAAAACTGTATTCTTACTTTAGTAACTGAAATAAATGAGCACTTGAACTAGGTCTAGACCCTACTCATCCATCCAGTTCCCCAGGACAAAACAGTATATCCAATCCAACAATCCGAAAATCAAGTCCAAATTAGAACAAAATCAGCATCAATAAGTATACGTCAATGTTCCGAAACCAAGCTATAGCACCTCAAATCTACAAAAAAATTATATTCCCAAGAAGATCACCACATATTGGGGCTCATCATATGAAAACTCATTGCCTAAATAGGTTTCAGTGTTTATATTTTATTACCCGGGCAATATGAGCGCGCCATGTTTTATTCTGGCCTACCCCTATGTAGTGACACCTATGTAATAAACATAAACAAAATCCAAAATATCCAAAAAATAAAAATATATACCCTAGAAATTTTTTTTCAATCATCCTTAACTAAACTTCAAATAACTCTGAGAGCAAAACTTTCATCCGATTCTATCACAAATATATAAATAGCACTATTCCTCCCCCCGTAACAATTTCACTCTCACTACAATTCTAAGAATTAAATTCCGAATATCATACCTTAATCTTTACCACATGTGTCGCAACCAACCCTAAACTACCGGGAAGATAAACCAGATTCCTTCAACAAGTTACCGTAAAATATCATTCAAGATTTTTTGATAACTTTTATTATACTTTTGTAAAAGCTGATTATACTTAAAACAAAGCTTTTTAAATTGCCAATCAAGTATATTGGCGGAAAAACCTCTTACGATTAGCTTCTTGCTAAGTAACATACATCTATTTCTAAAATCGATGTAATTAGTAAAAATTCTTGCATATCTAAATAATTGGGGAAAATACGATGAATATGTTATATTCGAATAAATATTACTTTTTGGAAATGGAACATTTACTATTTCAAAATTAAAATCATCTGTTTTATTATATATTTTAAAAATTATTATATTAATCTCTAAATCTAGAAAATGGTCATATTTGCCATTTCCATTGGTTGATTCTAGCTTTAACTCTGGTGGATATATTTTACTTGAAATCTCCAAAAAATTGAAAATATAGACAAGAAAAGATAACTGATTGACAAAATTTCTCCATGAGACAAGATAAATTTGAAAGCAGAAACAACAATGGAATGCTAACTCCTCTTAAGAGATACATATTATTTTGATATTAAGGTGGTTCTCGATTGTGTTCGGTATAATACACAATTTTTATTTGAATAGTGTTGTTAGGATCCCTGCGACAACCCAAAAGGGCGCCCACAGACCCCCAGGGGCCCCCTGGGCAAGAGAAGCCCCCTGGGCCCCAAAAGGGCCCCTAGGCCCTCCGGCCCTCCGGACCCTCTTCGGCCTCCTGGGCCCCGAAATGTAGGTTAGGTTAGGATAAGTTAGGTTAGGTTAGCCTACTTACGCTTGCGTACGTAGGCTAACCTAACTTAACCTAATATAACTTAACCTATTGTAACCTAGCCTATGAAACAGCGACAAGGTAAATCGCGACATAACACTACTGAAATATTCCAACTCTTGCATTTCAACAAAAAAAACAAATCGAACTCTGAAACATCAAGAGAATATAACAGTGACAAGGTAAAACACGACAAACACTACTAAAATATTCCAACTCTTACATTTCAAAAAAAAAATTGACATGAACTTTGAAACATCAAAAGAATGTAACGAAGACAAGGTAAAGAATGACAAAACACTAGTGAAATATTCCAACTCCTACACTTCAACAAAAAAAGTCCAAAATTAATTTTGAAACATCAAAAGAATGTAACAGTGACAAGCTAAAACCATGACAAAACACTGCTGAAATATTCCATCTCTTGCATTTCAATGAAAGAAATCCAAAATGAACTTTGAAAAATCAAGAGAATGTAACTGTGACAAGGTAAACCATGACAAAACAGTACTGAAATATTCTAGCTCTTAAAATTCAATGAAAAAAAATCTAAAATTAACCCTGAAACATCAAGAGAATGTAACAGTGACAAGGTAAACCATAGCAAAACCATAACTGAAATATTCCAACACTTGCATTTCAACAAAAAAAAGCCCAAAATGAACTTTGAGACATCAAGAGAATGTAACACTGACAAGGTAAATCTCGACAAAACACTACTGAAATATTCCAACTTTTGTATTTAATTACAATTATTGATAAGACGTCTACAAAAGAACTTTAATATCAAGTATTTGGAATCCAAGGGACACACTCAAATAAACATGTTACTTCTTGAGGAATTCAGAGCCCCCAAAATCTGATGTAACGTTGAAAAAAATCCCTATTGTGTCAGATATTTGTAAGCTATTATGAATTGACATAGAGAGATTTGTACATGATAAAAATACCAGAATTGAAATGTCCTTTAGTCTGTTTGAATAGCTTAGTTTAAGCAGCAAATATTTTCATGATGAGAATAAAGGATGTATTTGACGTCATTTCCACGATATTCTGCATCGACCTCGATATTCTGCATCTACTTCATCAGCAGGGACTCGCCCTTGTGTTTTGTTTTCATCTGCTTGCATAATTCACTATCAGCTTTATCAAAAATGAGAGTACTGTCCTACCTGTCAAATTTTAACTCAGCACTCTAGTTCAATTAATAATACACTTAAAAAGCGAAAAAAACAGAAAATTTTGACTCTAACGTTGCAGAGCATATATTTGAAAACTCAAACCATACTATTTTGTTTAATCAAGCTAGCCAATTTCGCATGACAAAGGTATTGTCCAGCACTACAGAGAAGCTGTTGAGCTTTATAAATACAAACATTTAGGTATAGCTTTATACAGAGATTCCGGTGATTTAAGAATAAACGAGTCATTTTTCGGTTTTCTGAAAATAAAAGCTGATACTTTATTACTCCCTGAAATAAACCTTAAACCCCTTTCCCAGTCATATAATAAAACACGTGAACAGCCCCTTGGGTCTCAAAGAGTTTCTGCAAGAAATGCAATAATTGGCTTTAAAACAAATTTGCGTAAATTTGTTGCCGCTAAAAACAAGAAACGTGGTTTGAACTACGATATTCTGCATCAACTGGCATCTTTTTTTTTTGTTTGTTTTTCTGCTCAGCTGGCTAGACACTGGAAAATCATATAGACCTATTTAATGGCACATCTTGAAGGAAGTAACTAGATCTAGTCTCTTTTTTAATTACAAAAAAAGTTTTTAAAAAAGAAATAATTTTACAAAAAACTGCATTTTCATGTGCAAACTTTACTAATGACGTCATAATCGTAAACTGTAAACATATATGACGTAATAAGTGAATGCAATGTTTAAAAACCCTTATTTTATCGACAAGACAATATAAGAAATCCATAATGGTTTAATATAAGTCATTATATTTAGGAACTAAGTCAGTTGCGTCGAATATAGCTGAAACCTAGGAAAGAAAAAACCACGGCACATAGTAACTAAAATTTAAGATAGCACAAGTATATTTTTCAGAGTAAAGAACAAACTAAGTTCTAACAAAGCTATTAGTAAGGAAGATTGCTGCCATTCAGATGTCGAAGGTAGAATAGCTAATACTTTAGGGGTTTTTTACTGGTAAAAAAAATTGGAAGAATAGGAATATAAGTCTTTGAACCAAGTCTTCGGTCTAAATGATATTAAATTAACGAAGAGTATTTTTGATAGTAAGATAAGACCACTGCTTTTCGTGGAAAAGGAAGAATTAGATTATTTCAAGTGTTTTGTCATGGTTTACCATGTCACTGTTACTCTTGATGTTTCAAAGCTCATTTTGGATCTTTTTCGTTGATTTGCAAGAGTTGGACAATTTCAGAAGTGTTTTCCCGTGGTTTACCTTGTCACCGTTACATTCTCTCGATGCTTCGAAGTTCATTTCTGATTACTTTAATTGAAATGTAAGAGTTGGAATATTTCATTTGTTGTGGTTTACCTCGTTACTGTTACATTCTCATGATGTTTCAAAGTTCATTTTAGATTTTTCTTTCCTTGAAATGTAAGAGTTGGAATATTTAAGTAGCGTTTGTTGTGGTTTATCTAGTCACTGTTACATTAACTGGTCCTTATCACTGATACATTCTCTGGATGTATCAAAGTTCTTGATCGATATTTTTCTTGTTAAATGGAAAGAGTTAGATTATTTGAGGTGTGTTATATCGTGGTTTACCATGTCAATGTTTCATTCTCTTGATGTTTTAAAGTTCATTTTGGATTTTTTTCGTTTAAAATAAAAATTTATAAAATTGCAGTATTGTTTGTTGGGGTTTAACTAGTCCCTTTTACATTCTGATGTTGTTTCAAAGTTCGTTTTGGGTTTTTTTCCTGGAAATGTAGGTGTTGGAATATTTAAGTTCTGTTGCCTCGTGGTTTACCTTATCATGTTTGTCCTGCTTTACCATGTTACTGCTACATTCTCATGATTTTTGTGAGTTTATTTTGGATTTCTTTCATTGAAATGGATGAGTTAAATTATTTCAGTAGTGTTGTCATGGTTCATCTTGTCACTGTTACATTCTCTTGATGTTTCAAAATTTATTTTAGATTTTTTTGTTGAAATGTCAGAAATAGATTATTTCAATAGTGTTTTATACTGGTTTACCTTGTCCATCTTACATTCTCTTGATGTTTCAAAATTCATTTTGTTTTTTTTTTGTTGAAATGTATGAGTTGGTTTATATCTTTGGTGGTTTGTTGTGGTTTATCATATATATTTTAAATTTTCTTGATTTTTCAGAGTTCATTTTAGATTTCATTCATTAAAATACAAGAGTTGGAATATTTCAGTAGTGTTTTGTCGAGGTTTTACCTTGTCACTGTTACATATTCTTGATTTCTCAAAGATCATTTTGGATTTTTTTTCTTTGAAATGCAAGTGTAGGCATATTTCAGTTATGGTTTTGTTATGGTTTACCTTGTCACTGTTACATTCTCTTGATGTTTCAAAGTTCATTTTAGATTTTTTTTTTCATTTAATTTTAAGAGCTTGAATATTTCAGTACTGTTTCGTCATGGTTTACCTTGTAACAGTTAAAGTCTCTCTATTTGTGAGAGTTAATTTTAGATTTAATTCGTTGAAATGCAAGAGTTGGAATATTTCAGTAGTGTTTTGTCGTGGTTTTAGCTTGTCACTGTTACATTATTTTGATGTTTCAAATTTAATTTTGGATTTTTTTTTGTTGAAATGTAGGAGTTGCAATATTTCACTAGTGTGTTGTCATTGTTTACCTTGTCTCCGTTACATTCTCTTGATGTTTCAAAGTTCATTTCAATTTTTTTTATTGAAATGTAAGAGTTGAAATATTTTAGTAGTGTTCTTCGTGTTTTACCTTGTCACTGTTGTATTCTGTTGATGTTTCAGAGTTCATTTTTTTTTGTTGAAATGCAAAAGTTGGAATATTTCAGTAGTGTTTTGTCGCGATTTACCTTGCCGCTGTTTCATAGGTTAGGTTACAAGAGGTTAGGTTAGATTAGGTTAAGTTAGGTTAGCCTACGTACGCACGCGTAAGTAGGCTAACCAAACCTAACTTATCCTAACCTAACCTGCATTTAGGGGCCCAGGAGGCCTATGAAGGTCCGGAGGCCCGGAGGGCCCGGGGACCCTTTTGGGGCCCGGGGGGCCTCTATTGCCCAGGGGGCCTTAGGGGTCTGTAGGGGCCCTTTGGGGTTATCGCAGGAGACTTGATAACACTATTCAAATAATAGTTGTGTTTTATACCGAACACATTCGAGAGCCACCTTAATATAAACATAATATGTATCTCTTAATAGGAGTTAGCATTCCATTTTTGTTTCTGCATTTCAAATTTATCTTGTCTCATGGAGAAATTTTTTCAATCAGTTATCATTTCTTGTCTATATTTTCAATTTTTTGGAGATTTCAAGTAAAATATATCCACCTGAGTTAAAGCTAGAATCCTTGTAATGGAAATGGCAAATATGACCATTTTCTAGATTTAGAGATTATTGTGGCACCTAATAATAAAATAATTTTTAAAATATATAATAAAACAGATGATTTGAATTTTGAAATAGTTAATTTTCCATTTCCAAAAAGTAATATTCATTCGAATATAACATATTCATCGTATTTTTCCCAACTATTTAGATATGCAAGAATTTGAACTAATTACATCGATTTTAGAAATAGATGTATGTTACTTAGCAAGAAGCTAATCGTAAGAGGTTTTTCCGCCAATAAACTTGATTGGTAATTTAAAAAGCTTTGTTTTAAGTATAATCAGCTTTTACAAAAGTATAATAAAAGTTATCAAGATATCTTGAATGATATTTTACGGTAACTTGTTGAAGGAATCTGGTTTATCTTCCCGGTAGTTTAGGGTTGGTTGCGACACGTATGGTAAAGAATAAGGTGTGATATTCGGAACTTAATTCTTAGAATTTTAGTGAGAGTGAAATTGTTCCGGGGTGAGGACTATTGCTATTTATATATTTGTGTTTAAATCTGCTGAAGGTATGGCTCTCAGTGCTATTTGAATGTTAGTTAATTATGATTGAAAAAATTTTTCTTGGGCATATATTTTTATTTTTTGGATATTTTGGATTTTGTTTATGTTTATTCCATAGGTGTCACTACATAGGGGTATGCCAGATTAAGACATGGCACGCTCATATTGCGTGGGTAATGAAATATAAACGCTGAAACCTATTTAGGCAATGAGTTTTTATCTGATGAGCCCCAATATGTGGTGATCACCTTGGGAATATAATGCTTTTGTAGATTTAAGGTGCTATAGCTCGGTTTCGGAACATTGACGTATACTTATTGATGCTGATTTTGTTCTATTTTGGACTTGATTTTCGGATTTTCGGATTGGATATACTGCTTTGTCCCGGGGAACTGGATAGATGAGTAGGGTCTAGACCTTGTTCAAGTGCTCATTTATTTCAGTTACTAAATTAACAAAACAGTTTTTTTTTTTTTTTTTTTTTTTTTTTTTTTTTTAGCAAAGTAATTACCGTAATACACTATAGTATTCCAACCGGATGTTCTCATTCAAGAAAATAATTTCCTTAGCTGATGATGTAACCTTGTTATCATAGTAGTCCAACCAGATGCTGACATCCAAGAAACATCCAGCAACTGTTGTTGACATCCATGATAGTGAGAAAAACCCTGAAAAAACATTCCCAGTGAGAAAAACCATTAGACTCGATAATCCAGAAATTGTTGATGTGAAATTCTGTTGACATCCAAGAAAAGAACAAGTAAATTGATCAACACACATAACGATCAAACAATAACCAGATGCCTATATCCATCAATTGTTAGTGTGAACTTATGTTTGCATCCATCAAACAGTGACAAAAACCATGAAAAAAAATTCTCGGTGAGAAAAACCATGAAAAATGCATAAATTATGTACTGTCAGGACTGGTATCCCTTTCCCTATTGCGGCACATATAGGTAAAGATTAACGTATGATATTTGGATTTTACTTCTTAGAATTTGTTTGAAAGTGAAAATGTTCTGGGGGATGGCTAGTGATATGCAATTATTTCGAGTTAAAGTGGCTGAGGGTTTTGCTCTAAGTGTTAAATGAATATTGGTTAAGGATACTTGGAAAAACAATTTTTGGGGGTATTTTTTTATATTTTTGGGGTATTTTGGATTTTGTTTATAGTTATTTCATAGGTGTCACTATATAAGGATATGCCAGATTATGGCATGGAGCACCAATTTTGCCTGGGTAATGAAGTTTAAGCACCGAAAACCATTTAGGCATTGAACTTTTAGGCATTTGAGGAGCCCTAATATGTGGTGATCACCAGGGGAATATAATGTTTTGTAGGTTTAAGGTGCTATAGCATGATTTCGGAACATTGACCTATGCTTATTGGTGTTGATTTTGTTCTATTTTGGACTTGATTTTCGGATTATCGGATTGGATATACTAATTTTGTCCTAGGGAACTGGATGGATGAGTAAGGTCTAGACCTTGTTCAAGTGCTCATTTATTTCAGTTACTAAGATAGAAAGACAGTTATTTTTAAGCCAAGTAATTACCGTAATACATTATATAAGGTAACGTGGCCGACCGGTCTAAGGCACTGGCTTAATTACGCCAGTCTCTTCGGAGGCGTGGGTTCAAATCCCATTGCTTCCAAAAATTTTTAATCCAAAGCAAACAAATTATTTGTTTAAAAATGACAAACATATGTTTGAAATATTTTTTTTATAAGAAACCAAAAGTTAGTACCCTTGCGTTCTGATTTCTTGCATCAATAATTACTTTACTGAACATTATTGAAACGATCATTCTTCTATTTGATAGACATAAAATGGTTATTTCTTCAAGGATTACTGAAAATAAGGGTACGTTGAAATGAATCGTCAAGGAGTCAACGTTGCCATATCCCAACTAATATTGACTAAATGACATTGACACCACTTGCAGATCAGCTTAGATTAGTTTCCAATTTCCTAATCATCATCGGCAAAAAATTTAGAATGCTATAGTTAGTTCACAGTTAAACAATGGGAAATAGTTGATTTTCGTTTTTTTTTAAGAATTTTAAATCCCACCTTCTTTCTTCTCAGTGCCACTAGCATTAAAATAAAAACTACTTTTAAACAATACAAATATCTAAATGCCACCTACACTACATTTTACTAAAATTAGCAGCCAAAGAGTGGTCTTTGCATTATTGTACTTCTATTAAAATAATTTTTAATTTTTATTAACGATAAAATAAAATGCTCTCCTGCAGAGAGGACGTCCCCCCTCCACAGAAAGTCCCCGCTTGCGGAGGCCATTTACAACAGCAGACAAAATTTTCTCAAATTCCAATTCTGCAAAGAACCCACTAATAAAAATAAAAAGATATAAAAAAAATATCCCAATAAAAAATGAATAAAAAAAACAAAAAGAAACCAAAAAAACCTCTTTAACATTATCATTTCAGTTTATTTTTACAACACACAAAAATAAACAGACTAATAATTACGAAAAACAAATAAGTCGAAATGACCATCAAACCCCATTTTTAAACTTCATTTTTTTCCTTTTATCCTATTTTCCTTTTTTTCCCTTTTTTTGGCTGCTAATTAAAAAAAACTATTATCAATAATTTTCATTAAACGACCTTACTGGCAACGCGGTTTTCTCAATCACTGACACAAAAAACTATCTCTTACCAATATAAAGCTCAAACTCTCTGCTGCACTACTTACTTTCTCACTCTCTTTTTCCACCCACCATATTTACAAATATTTCATAATTCAAAATCAAAAAAATACTCACTCCACTCTTTTCTTATCTTCAATTCTTCCATTTTTTTCTCAATTAAACTCTTAAAACCCTCTAAAAACACCACTTTCTTTCTTTTCCTTCTACTCCACACATAATGACACATATTTCCCATAATATAACACAGAGAATTTTTTTTTCACTTCCAAATCCGAATTTATGTCAAATTTCACCAGCTTCTTCTTTTCTTCATCACTTTGAACTTTAATTTTGCACTTTTCACTTAAATCGAGAACAAACTGAAAAACTCCCTTATTTTCATTACACTTGATAAACTGGTAGTCTAAACCATCTTCCACTACTTCAAAACAAAAAGAGCAATTTTTATCTTCATTTCTAAGGAAACGTGACACTCTATTTTGGTAAGGCAAAATCATGTGTATGACTTGAAAAATAAGCTCTCTCACTTTTGGTTCCATGGGGAAAATATGTAAATTTCTAAAGGCATTTTCAAAAATTACAAATAGTTCTTTTTCTTTTACATGATATCCTTTATTTTCCTCTCCGGGAGTTAAAATCCTGGTTATCTCAGTTTTTATTTATCTACTATCTGCCATAAGAAGCCCCTTCTCTTGCAGGTGCTTTAATATCGAGAAAGAATCTTTCATGAAGACTGGGACGTTTGTGTCTGAATTTGTTGAACTAGGATTGTTTAGAAGGGGAACCAACTGCTCTCTGGTCATTTGAATTTGTTCTTGTGGTCCATTTAAAAATTCAAGTGTCATTCTAGCAAGCATATTTTGGCAACTACCTGAAAATCTTCAATTTTTCTTCATAAGTCTGACGAGTGTGACACCGTGATTGCAGTACTGATGTATTTGAAAATGATTTCCTTCTCATAAATAGTTTGTTTTTCCCAAAAGTATGGCTCTTAACAAATATTCTCAAACTTTTGACCCATCTAATTTGTTTTTAAGGCCTGAATATACCAGGATGCCAATTTATAATTTTTAGTTACAAAAGTTTTTTGACCACATCAGTTTTATTTAAAATTAGCCATGAAAATGATCTCTGCATTTTCCAGTGCCAAGCTAACTGGGGAGAAAGAGAGAAAAAAGATAAGACCCTTTCCCTGCCAGTGGGAAAGAATGCTTTTATGTGTGTCCTCAGTACTTAAAATTACTTATTAATTAGTGAATATGAAAAAAAGTATTGTGTATAAATCATAATATTGAAGGTTTCAAAAACGAGAATCAACCTTTGGCAACGCTGTTCATGGTGGATGTTTTTGAAAAAAATAATAAATAATTGTATGTGAAGAACGGAAAGTTTGTGTGTGGAATTTAGAGAAGGAGTTAGAGTGAGTCTTAGTGTTTAATTTGGGAGTATTTTGATTTTGTTTTGTTTGTTTTTAGTGCATAAATGGTAGGAAACATTTTCAGTCACCTGTGACCTAGCCGGAAGTGTCAGTGTGCAGGGTTGCCGGCTATTAAATTTTGGCTGAGGAACCTGTGAGTCTTAAATGTTTTGGCATGTAGGGTTGCCGTCCGGTAAATTTTGGTCGGAGGATTTGCGTGTCTAAAAGGAAGAATAGGTAAGTTGAGTGTTGGAGAGTAAGTTAGTGTGTAAGTGTGAGTGTAGAATTAGGTGATTGTTTTTATTATTTGTGATTTTTTTATTTTTTTTTTTATTTGTTTGTGATTATTGTTAAGAGAAAGAAGTGTAAGTGAGAGTTTGATTGCGTTTTTTATATAGTAAAAATAAAGAAAAAAATGTCCAGAAGTAAGGTTGTGTTCGATTTCAGAATGATGGAAGAATCGGTCATAAATGAAGTACGAGAAATCAACAATCATCGGTTTTTCAAGGAACTGGGCCTAAACACTGGAGTAGTGAGAGCTATCGACTCCGATGATCTTAAGAGATTCAGACAAGTATGAGTCAGTATGAAATCGGTAACACTGGCAGATGACCTCGTATCAAAATTCAAAAAGAATGAACCGAAGGTGTGATTCCAAGAATCGGTCATTTATGACCGATTCTTCCATCATTCTGAAATCGAACACAACCTTACTTCTGGACATTTTTTTCTTTATTTTTACTATATAAAAAACGCAATCAAACTCTCACTTACACTTCCTTCTCTTAACAATAATCACAAACAAATACAAAAAAAATTAAAAAAATCACAAATAATAAAAACAATCACCTAATTCTACACTCACACTTACACACTAACTTACTCTCCAACACTCAACTTACCTATTCTTCCTTTTAGACACGCTAATTCTCCGACCAAAATTTACCGGACGGTAACCCTACCTGCCAAAAAATTTAAGACTCACAGGTTCCCCAGCCAAAATTTAATAGCCGGCAACCCTGCACACTGACACTTCCGGCTAGGTCACAGGTGACTGAAACGGTTTTCTACCATTTATGCACTAAAAAAAAACAAAACAAAATCAAAATGCTCCCAAATTGAACAGTAAGACTCACTCCAACTCCTTCTCTAAATTCCAAACACAAACTCTCCGTTCTTCACACCAAATTATATATAATAATTTATTATTTTTTTCAAAAACAACCACCATGAACGGCGTTACCAAAGGTTGATTCTCGTTTTTGGAACCTTCATTATTATGATTTATACACAATACTTATTTCATATTCACCAATTAATAATTAATATTAAGCACAGAGGACACACATAACAGCATTCTGTCCCACTGGCAGGGAAAGGGTGTTATCTTTTTTTCTCTCTTTCTCCCCAGTTAGCTTGGCACTGGAAAATGCAGAGATCATTTTCATGGCTAATTTTAAATAAAACTGATGTGGTCAAAAAACTTTTGTAACTAAAAAATTATAAATTGGCATCCTGGTATATTCAGGCCTGAAAAACAAATTAGATGGGTCAAAAGTTTGAGAATATTTGTTAAGAGCCATACTTTTGGGAAAAAAACTATTTATGAGAAGGAAATCATTTTCAAATACATTAGTGGGTTCTTTGCAGAATTGGAATTTGAGGAAATTTTGTCTGTTGTTGCAAATGGCCTCCGCAAGCGGGGACTTTCTGTGGAGGGGGGACGTCCTCTCTGCAGGAGAGCATTTTTTTATATTGTTAATAAAAATTAAAAATTATTTTAGTAGAAGTACAATAATGCGAAGACCACTCTTTGGCTGCTAATTTTAGTAAAATGTAGTGTATGTGGCATTTAGATATTTGTATTGTTTAAAAGTAGCTTTTATTTTAAGGCTAGTGCCACTGAGAGGAGAGAAGGTGGGATTTAAAATTCTTAAAAAAAAACGAGAATCAACTATTTCCCATTGTTTAACTGTGAACTAACTATTGTATTCTAAATTTTTTGCCGATGATGATTAGGAAATTGGAAACTAATCTAAGCTGATCTGCAAGTGGTGTCAATCTTATTTAGTCAATATTAGTTGGGATATGGCAACGTTGACTCCTTGACGGCTCATTTCAACTTACCCTTATTTTCAGTAATCTTTGAAGAAATAACCATTTTATGTTTATCAAATAGAAGGATGATCGTTTCAATAATGTTCAGTAAAGTAATTATTGATGCCAAAACTCAGAACGCACGGGTACTAACTTTTGGTTTCTCATCAAAAAAAATAATTCAAACATATGTTTGTCATTTTTAAACAAATAATTTGTTTGCTTTGGATTAAAAATTTTTGGAAGCAATGGGATTTCAACCCACGCCTCCGAAGAGACTGGCGTAATTAAGCCAGTGCCTTAGACCGGTCGGCCACGTTACCTTATATAATGTATTACGGTAATTACTTGGCTTAAAAAAAAACTGTCTTCCTATCTTAGTAACTGAAATAAATGAGCACTTGAACAAGGTCTAGACCTTACTCATCCATCCAGTTCCCTAGGACAAAATTAGTATATCCAATCCGATAATCCAAAAATTAAGTCCAAAATAGAGCAAAATCAACACCAATGAGCATAGATCAATGTTCCGAAATCATGCTATAGCACCTTGAACCTACAAAACCTTATAGTCCCCGGGTGATCACCACATATCAGGGCTCCTCAAATGCCTAAAAGTTCAATGCCTAAATGGTTTTCGGTTCTTAAACTTCATTACCCAGGCAAAATTGGTGCGCCATGCCATAATCTGACTTATCCTTATATAGTAACACCTATGAACTAACTATAAACAAAATTCAAAATACCCCAAAAATATAAAAAAATACCCCCGAAAATTTTTTTTCCAAGTATCCTTAACCAATCTTCATTTAACACTGAGAGCCAAACCCTCAGCCACTTTAACTCGAAATAATTGCATATCACTCGCCATCCCCAGAACATTTTCACTTTCAAACAAATTCTAAGAAGTAAAATCCAAATATCATACGTTAATCTTTACCTATATGTGCCGCAATAGGGAAAGGGATACCAGTCCTGACAGTACATAATTTATGCATGTTTTCATGGTTTTTCTCACCGAGAATTTTTTTTCATGGTTTTTCTCACTGTTTGATGGATGCAAACATAAGTTCACACTAACAATTGATGTATATAGGCATCTGGTTATTGTTTGATCGTTATGTGTGTTGATCAATTTACTTGTTCTTTTCTTGGATGTCAACAGAATTTCACATCAACAATTTCTGGATTATCGAGTCTAATGGTTTTTCTCACTGGGAATGTTTTTTCAGGGTTTTTCTCACTATCATGGATGTCAACAACAGTTGCTGGATGTTTCTTGGATGTCAGCATCTGGTTGAACTACTATGATAACAAGGTTACATCATCAGCTAAGGAAATTATTTTCTTGAATGAGAACATCCGGTTGGAATACTATAGTGTATTACGGTAATTACTTTGCTAAAAAAAAAAAAAAAAAAAAAAAAAAAAAAAAACTGTTTTCTTACTTTAGTAACTGAAATAAATGATCACTTGAACAAGGTCTAGACCCTACTCATCCATCATCCAGTTCCCCAGGACAAAGCAGTATATCCAATCCGAAAATCCGAAAATCAAGTCCAAAATAGAACAAAATCAGCATCAATAAGTATACGTCAATGTTCTGAAACCGAGCTATAGCACCTTAAATCTACAAAAACATTATATTCCCAAAGTGATCACCACATATTGGGGCTCATCAGATGAAAACTCATTGCCTAAAAAGGTTTCAGCGTTTATATTTCATTACCCACGCAATATGAGCGTGCCATGTCTTAATCTGGCATACCCCTATGTAGTGACACCTATGGAATTAACATAAAAAAATCCAAAATATCCAAAAAAAAAAATATATACCCCAAAAAAAATTTTTCAAGGATCCTTAACTAACCTTCAACTAACACTGAGAGCCAAACCTTCAGCCGATTTAAACACAAATAAATAAATAGCACTAGTCCTCCCCCCGGAACACTTTCACTCTCACTAGAATTCTAAGAATTAAATTCCAAATATCATACCTTAATCTTTACCATATGTGTCGCAACCAACCCTAAACTACCGGGAAGATAAACCAGATTCCTTCAACAAGTTACCGTAAAATATCATTCAAGATATCTTGATAACTTTTATTATACTTTTGTAAAAGCTGATTATACTTAAAACAAAGCTTTTTAAATTACCAATCAAGTTTATTGGCGGAAAAACCTGTGACGATTAGCTTCTTGCTAAGTAACATACATATATTTCTAAAATCGATGTAATTAGTTCAAATTCTTACATATCTAAATAGTTGGGAAAAATACGATGAATATGTTATATTCGAATGAATATTACTTTTTGGAAATGGAAAATTAACTATTTCAAAATTAAAATCATATGATTTATTATATATTTTAAAAATTATTATATTATTAGGTGCCACATTAATCTCTAAATCTAGAAAATGGTCATATTTGCCATTTCCATTACAAGGATTCTAGCTTTAACTCTGGTGGATATATTTTACTTGAAACCTCAAAAAAATTGAAAATATAGACAACAAAAGATAACTGACTGACAAAATTTCTCCATGAGACAAGATAAATTTGAAATGCAGAAAAAAAATGGAATGCTAACTCCTATTAAGAGATACATATTATGTTTATATTAAGGTGGTTCTCGAATGTGTTCGGTATAATACACAACTATTATTTGAATAGTGTTATAAGGTCCCCTGCGACAACCCCAAAGGGCCCCTACAGACCCCAAGAGCCCCCAGGCAATAGAGGCCCCCCGAGCCCCAAAAGGGTCCCCGGGCCCTCCAGGCCTCTGGACCCTCATAGGCCTCCTGGGCCCCGAAATGCAGGTTAGGTTAGGATAAGTTAGGTTTGGTTAGCCTACTTACGCGTGCTTACGTAGGCTAACCTAACTTAACCTAATCTAACCTAACCTATTGTAACCTAACCTATGAAACAGCGGCAAGGTAAATCGCGACAAAACACTACTGAAATATTCCAACTTTTGCATTTCAACAAAAAAAATGAACTCTGAAACATCAACAGAATACAACAGTGACAAGGTAAAACACGACAAACCCTACCTAAAATATTCCAACTCTTACATTTCAATAAAAAAAATCTACATGAACTTTGAAACATCAAGAGAATGTAACGGAGACAAGTTAAAGAATGACAAAACACTAGTGAAATATTGCAACTCCTACACTTCAAAAAAAAAAAATCCAAAATTAATTTTGAAACATCAAAAGAATGTAACAGTGACAAGCTAAAACCACGACAAAACACTACTGAAATATTCTATCTCTTGCATTTCAATGAAAGAAATCCTAAATGAACTTTGAAAAATCAAGAGAATGTAACTGTGACAAGGTAAACCATGACAAAACATTACTTAAATATTCAAGCTATTACAATTAAATGAAAAAAAAAACCTAAAATTAACTTTGAAACATCAAGAGAATGTAACAGAGACAAGGTAAAACATAACAAAGTCATAACTGAAATATTCCAACACTTGTATTTCAACGAAAAAAAAGCCTAAAAATAACTTAGAGACATCAAGAATATGTAACTGTGACAATGTAAATCACGACAAAACAATACTTAAATATTCAAACTATTTTATTTTAATTAATGAAATCTAAAATGAACTCTGGAAAATAAAGAAAATTTAAAATATATATGATAAACCACAACAAAACAACAAAGATATAAACCAACTCATACATTTCAACAGAAAAAAAACAACATGAATTTTGAAACATCAAGAGAATGTAAGAGTGACAAGGTAAACCAGTATAAAATACTATTGAAATAATCTATTTCTGACATTTCAAAAAAAAAATCTAAAATAAATTTTGAAACATCAAGAGAATGTAACAGTGACAAGATGAACCATGACAAAACTACTGAAATAATTTAACTCTTCCATTTCAATGAAAGAAATCCAAAATAAACTCACAAAAATCGTGAGAATGTAGAAGCAACATGGTAAAGCACGACAAACATGATAAGGTAAACCACGAGACAACAGTACTTAACTATTCCAACAGTTATATTTCCAGAAAAAAAAACCCAAAACGAACTTTGAAACATCATCAGTATGTCACAGTGACTAGGTAAACCACGACAAACACTACTGAAATTTTCCAACTTTTTCGTTTCAACGAAAAAAAATCCAAAATGAACTTTGAAACATTAAGAAAATGCAACAGTGACATAGTAAACCACGACATAACACAACTAAAATAATCTAACTCTTGCCATTTAACAACAAAAATATCTATTATGAACGTTGATACATCAAGAGAATGTATCAGTGATAAGGAGCAGTGAATGTGACAGTGACTAGATAAACCACAACAAACGCTACTGAAATATTCCAACTCTTACATTTCAAGGAAAGAAAAATCTTAACTGAACTTTGAAACATCATGAGACTGTAACAGTAACTAGGTAAACCGCAACAAATGAAATATTCAAACTCTTACATTTCAATGAAAGTAATTCAAAATGAACTTCGAAGCAGCAACAGAATGTAACGGTGACATGGTAAACCACGAGAAAGCGCTACTGAAATTGTCCAACTCGTGCAAATCAACGAAGAAGATCCAAAATGAACTTTGAAACATCAAGAGAATTTAACAGTGACATGGTAAACTATGACAAAACACTTGAAATAATCTAATTCTTCCTTTTCCACGAAACGCAGTGGTCTTATCTTACTATCAAAAATACTCTTGTTTAATTTAATATCATTTAGACCGAAGACTTGGTTCAAAGACTCAAGTCCTATTCTTCCAATTTTTTTTCACCAGTAAAAAACCCCTAATGCATTAGCTATTCTACCTTCGATATCTAAATGGCACCAATCTTCCTTACTAATAGCTTTGTTAGAACTTAGTTTGTTCTTTACTGTGAAAATATACTTGTGCTATCTTAAATTTTAGTTACTATGTGCCTTGGTTTGTTCTTTCCTAGGTTTCAGCTATATTCGATGCAACTGACTTAGTCCCCAAATATAATGACTTATATTAAACCATTATGGATTTCTTATATTGTCTTGTCGATAAAATAAGGGTTTTTAAACATTGCATTCACTTATTACGTCATATATGTTTACAGTTTACGGTTATGGCGTCATTAGTAAATTTTGCACATGAAAATGCAGTTTTTTGTAAAATTATTTCTTTTTTAAAAACTTTTTTTTTGTAATTAAAAAAGAGACTAGATCTAGTTACTTCCTTCAAGATGTGCGATTAAATAGGTCAATATGATTTTCCAGTGTCCAGCTAGCTGAGCAGAAAAAAAAAAAGAAAAAAAGATACCAGTTGATGCAGAATATCGTAGTTCAAACCACGTTTCTTGTTTTTAGCGGCAACAAATTTACACAAATTTGTTTTAAAGCCAATTATTGCATTTCTTGCAGAAACTCTTTGAGACCCAAGGGGCTGTTCACGTGTTTTATTATATGACTGGGAAAGTGGTTTAAGGTTTATTTCAGGGAGTAATAAAGTATCAGCTTTTATTTTCAGAAAGCCGAAAAATGACTCGTTTATTCTTAAATCACCGGAATCTCTGTATAAAGCTATACCTAAATGTTTTTTTTATAAAGTTCAACAGCTTCTCTGTAGTGCTGGATAATACCTTTGTCATGCGAAATTGGCTAGCTTGATTAAACAAAATAGTATGGTTTGAGTTTTCAAATATATGCTCTGCAACATCAGAGTCAGAATTTTCTGATTTTTTCGTTTTTCAAGTGTATTATTAATTGAACTAGAGTGCTGAGTTCAAATTTGACGGGTAGGATAGTTCTCTCATTTTTGATAAAGCTGATAGTGAATTATGCAAGCAGATGAAAACAAAACACAAGGGTGATTCCCTGTTGATGAAGTAGATGCAGAATATCGAGGTCGATGCAGAATATCGTGGAAATGACGTCAAATACATCCTTTGTTCTCATCATGAAAATTTTTGCTGCTTAAACTAAGCTATTCAAACAGACTAAAGGACATTTTGACTTCTGATATTTTGATCATGTACAAATCTCTCCCTGTCAATGCAGAATATCGTACAAATATTTGACACATTGGGGATTTTTTCAAGGCTATAGCAAATTTTGGGGGCTCTGCATTTCTCAAGAAGTAAAAGGTCTGTTTGAGTGGGTCCCTTGGATTAGAAATACTTGATATTGAAGTTCTTTTGTAGGCGTCTTATCAATAATTGTAAACAGCTAAGTTATTTCGCGCTTCTTCTTCTATAAAATATAGAATATAGTTAGCTGCGTTTTTATTTCGTCTAACATACTTTTTAGGTTAGGAGGATCTCTGGGTCGTGAGACAAAGTTCTTCCCGTGAGGGCAAATAATGCAAACTCGAACGTAATAATATCTGTCACCAGATTTAGTAGTGACATGATAATTGTATCGAGTGATACCATGTTAATGCACGTGTCTGTCAACATGTGGTCCACTTCATTCGTTACATAATTTCTTACGTTTACAGTTTTTGAGATATTCTTGGATATAATTTCAATTTTATCTCTCTGGTAATTTATCGCACTGGCTTGCATCTTTTGAGCGTGTAATGTTATATTCATGGCATTATTCAAATTTTTTGTATTTCCCTCAGGCTGTTTAGGTATTCCTCCGTTGTCAAACTAAAAAGGTGGGATGCGAGTTCTCCGATGATGGGAATGAGGCCTGTAGAATTGCGGTATTTATTTTTTCGAAAGAGTACTTCAAAAATCTTCGTGGTACTTTGTTTTAATTTTTGTATTTCCCTATTAAATTATTCAAATAAGGCTTGTAGTCTTTGTCTATTTAATATTAAGAAGGCTTGATGATTTGAAAATTTTGGAAGTGTTTCTCATTTAGATTGGATAGTGGTTGCTCATTTATCCTTGCGTAATTTCCATCATAAGGTTTTATTTTCCTTGTAGTCAGTAATTTATGGTTTTGTGTGGATTTCATTGCAATAGAGTCTCTCAATAACTATTCAATATTATCCGCTGATTTTTTCCTCTATCTTCCTTGGTGCTCGTCCCAAGTGCCATGTCAATTTCTGCCATTTTCTCATCAAAGTCATCTATTACGAATTTTGATTTTAGTTTGGGGACAATTGAAGTTGGAAACTCTTTATTATCTGTACTGTGCATTATTTTACTGGCCTGTAACCCTTTGGACGATCTTAGAAATTGAAATATCGATTCTTTGAGTTCATTTATATTTTTTCTAGTCTTGTTACTTGTTGAAACAAGGTCTCAAAATGGTTTGGGGTCTAATTTCATAAAAATCTTCCATGCAACATGGCTAGATAGCAATGAATTTTCATGCTTGAATATTACTCCATGTTTTACAATATCTTGGGCTACTGCGTGAAAAATGAGGATTATGATGATATTCTTAAGCCTCTTCTTATTCTTTGTTTCTAGAATTAATCTATCATTAATTTTACCAATCTTTGCAAAATTCGTTTGTTTATTACTTTGTTATTATTATATTTTTTTTTCAAAGGCACTTTAAGTTTTAACTTAGGTTATTTTTTTTATTATGTAACTATTTTGTGGTATTGGCCAAATAAAACTGATTTGTAAGAGTAAAACAGAAAGAATATTTTACGATTAGAAAGGTTATGGGAGTAAAGTTAGGACTTCAAAGCTTTATTCTGGTCATGATATGTCTCCATGACTGTTGAGATATACCTTTAAAGCTTAGCTAATAATCACTATACAATCTAATTGTGGATTAGAAATTCTCCAACTATCAATCCGGGAGCGTAACCTCGCTTCCTCGAGTAATCTCTTTGTCAATTACCTCTAATGCTTAGTTGGAAATCAGATTCCTGGGAGCGTTGCCGATGGAGGCACACGAACTAGTTTTCTGCTGCGTGATTAGATACAGAAATACAGACAAAACAAATAGAAATATAAAAGCAATAGTTTTATTGAGACTTGCATTTGAGTGTACAACAGTGCTTCACTTCAACTGACGACAATAGCGCTTCAATTCTGCAATGACTGCGTCATAATGATTATTCTGACGAAATAAATATCCAACAATAGTTCTTACAAAATAAATCGAAAATATTTTGATAAATAAATGCCAATAATAATGATTCTGATCAACGAATGCCTCGAAAAACCCTTTTCTTTACTATATAATATAAATATAGCTTCCGCGCTCTACAAGCTTTTTCACGATTGGCTCAAGTCCTGTGGAGGGGGCTTCTACCTTGTAATTATGTTCGCAAACTCACTTCATTGTGCTAACCGTTCACCCAATAATTTGTTTTAAATATTTTTGATGATTTAAACACTGATACTGTGCTTACAGCTTAAAAATCCTGAGAAACTTTACATCTAGCATTTTTTTTATTACGAAATATCTTAGTGAAATTCAAAACCGAATAGTGTCTTTGTTTGGCTGAGGCTAAAACGCAGCTTCTTTTTCTGATGATTAAGAACTTAGACTCTTGGAAATGGGAATTAAACTTAATTCGGGGAATCTTAATTTATGTAGGAAATATCTTTAGAAAGAAAGAATTTTATTTTTTGTATTTTAAACATATCACATATTACTCAAGGTACATATTTATTATTGGCTGGGATCCCTAAGTGACTGCACATCAGCAAGTATTGAAAAATTATCCATAATGACCAGGAATAAAGCTAGAGCATCTGTTGGTCTTGACATAGATGCTGTTCCTGATTTACAACCTGCATACTAAATGCTGCAAATTTAGACTATGATTTTGTTGTTACTAATCTTGTCAATCCAGGATACAGACAACAATTTATAGATGGAAAAGCAAAACAAAGAAGCTGCCCATTTACTAAAGCTGATATAATACTAAGTTCTCAAGATTGGGGTTCCATTGTTGTTGGAAAGCTATCAAACTATATCAATGTAGATTCAATGTGTCCTAGCACTAGAGAAAATTATGTGCAACAGCTTCTCCAGGAGCTTGCCTATGCCAGTAACTTAGGGATTTCTCAGGCAAATTGAAAATACTATAGTTTATGACGCCAGCTTGCCAATAAATACGGTGGACAAATTGTTAACGGCATTTAAAGATAGATTTATCGAAACCAGTCCCACAAATAAATTAAAACACGGAATGGTATGCTTTGACCATTCACAAAACGTAAGAGAATATCTTGATAATATACAGAATTCAGCAGAAGCAAAATACGGAAAAGGTTCAGGAGAACTGTATGAAAAAGTCATACTAAATACCTTTTGTCAAAGGGCAACCCCCAAAATTATATAAAACGGTAATATCCAAAAATATTCAGACGTTAAAACTTACAGTTCAGGAGGTAGGGAGATTGATCAAAGTCGATACGATGGTGGGAAATCACAGTAAAACAAAAATAAACAGCCTAGGTGAATCAAAGACAAGTCTGACCTTCATGAGCGATCTGGCTTCTCCCAATTTCTTTTCAAGGGATAATTCCCCAGTGCCACAAAGAAATAGAACGCAAAAACCCACTAAGCAGAAAACAGTACGTTTTAAGCCCGTCAAACAAACTAGTTATGAAAATAACCCTACAATAATAAGATTCTATATTTGTGATCGCGTTGGGCATATCGCAAGAGAGTGCCGTTATGTCCTTAATCAAAAACCAAGAATTTCTGTCGGTAATACGCAAAAATATGGCAACCATTTGTTTGGAAGAACAAATTTTAGCACCAGTGGTGCACTAGGCAATAGCCAGGGAAGATTGCGCCAATTAGTACCTTACAACGCCTACCAACCAAATTTGTATTAATGTAATTAATCTGATAAAATATCTAATAAAATAATCCGATAAAATGGCGTAACGAGTCACCTTAAGCGAAAGAAAATCCAAACGAATTTGAAAATTTTCAGGTATTTATGTGGTTTGAATAAAAAATTAAAATTATTGCTCAGACATCATAAATATTTTTGCAGTTTGTAATTTAATAAAATCATTTTAATGAAAATTTTCAGGAATTATTCTAGTTTTAGTTAAAAAATAATATTTTGTGGAAATTCCTCAAAAATTGCTACATTTTACATAATAATGTACAATTATATACAAAAACCGTAGTGACAAACATAATTTAAGATGAACAATATCGGTCCTTGGTGCAATCTTGTAAATTGCAAAAATATTTATGCTATCAGAGCAATAGCCTTACTATTTCAATTAAAACTAGAAAAAAACATGACAAATTTTAAATTAGTTGTATTTCTTGTTTGCTAAAAGTGACTTGATACAAAAGAAAGGTTCTTAAAGATAATACCAAACAGAAGATGAAACTAATTCTCAGTTGTAATTCTAAGTCGTACAATTTAGAAAAAGAGAGAGAAAGAGAGAGAAAGGAAGAGAGAGAGAGAGAAAGAGAGAGAGAGAAAGAGAGAGAGGGAGAGATAATGAGACGGAGAGCAAGAGCAATTGAGAGTGTGAGAGAGATAGAGAAGAGAGTGATCAAACTTAAACATGAAGCATACAAGTTTCCTTATTATTGAATTACCACGAGTCCAGGTTGCAGCGGTAGCTAGCAACCTAGCAAGAGACGAACACGTCCAATGTTAAGAAATATAAAAACCCATAGTCCCTAAAAAAGGAGTCTGATCAAAACAAAAAGTACACCATTAGAACCGCCTTTTCAGAAACACCTGTATAGGAAGGAAACTTTCCGTCCCTTGGCTTGAACAGCAAGGGAAATATATTGGCTTGAAAATCAAGAAAAGTGGCAGCAACTACAACATTCTGCCTAAACGGGAAATTTTTTTTTCTTTCTTCTTTTCCACAGATAGCTTCGCACTGGAACATCGTAGAAAGTTGTTCAATATCTCATTTTAAAGGAAATTAATTGGTTTAAAAATCTTTTGTAACTAAAATAAATTATTTCTAAGAGAGAAAAAATTTTTCAATTAAAACTTGCATTTTTGATGTCTTTTCATATTGCAGTCTTTTCAAAGATATTTGATTTTTGTAAATAAATCATAATCGTATACCAGCGGTAAGATTTGAGCTCACGCCACCGAAGAGACTGGTGGCTAACACCATACAGTAAAGAACGAACTCTTGCGTATTTGGGTTGCAGCGGTAGCTAACAACCTAGTAAGAGACGATCATGTCCAATGTTAAGAAATATAAAAACTCCTTCATCCCTAAAATAGAGTCAGATCAAAACAAAAAGTACACCATTAGAACCGCCTTGTCCGAAACCCCTATAAAGAAAACTTACCGTCCTTTGGCTTGAATAACAAAGAAAATATATTGGCTTGAAAATCAAGAAAATTGACTTCAACCACGTCATTCTCCACAAATGGGATATTTTTTTCTTTCTTTCTTCTTTTCCACAGATAGCTTGGCACTGGAATATTGTAGAGAGTTGTTCAATAGCTCATTTTAAAGTAAATCTATTGTTCTAGTGCTATTTGTGCTTAATTTTTTTTAAATTAATTATTTTTTACTAAAAACTTTATTTCTTATATACAATATTGATCAATGACGTCTTAGTCGTTGGACGTAGTTAGTATTACATAAAGGCTCGATCATTGAATTTAAGCTGAAACTAAGGAAAGGACAATTATGCCTCCATATATTTACAGTGATGTATAAGATTTCCCATTACATCTGTAAAAAGTTCCACAGTTGCCGGTCCATACCTTGGAAGCTTTTCACTAAACATGCAACAGTTCTTTTGGATTTTACTATGAAGTTTTGCGAAAGCCTCTCTAGCTGACTTTTCAACAAAATCTATTCTTTCAGAGATAATTGTAATCTTTAATTTTGAATATTTTTTGTAATCCCGGTAAAACATTCGTAAAATTTTTCTCAGTTTACAAAGATCAGCCTGTATGTTCTTCGCAGCTTGTGTAAACTGCAAAAATATCCATGGTATCTGTGCAATAGTTTGAATATTTCAATACAAGCTAGAAAAATACCTTAAAATGTTAAAATTAGTTTTATTTTTGGTAAGGTTCTAACTACCCGATGTGGGATTGACTATGTATTTTAAGACCAAAAAATTCCATTTTTTATATATTTAATTTTTCAGTTTAGAATCGCTAAAGTTATTATGTAAACTGCAAAAATATTTATGATATCTGAGCAATAATTTTAATCTTTTCATTCAAACTAACAAAATACCTGAAAATTTAAAAATTAGTTTTATTTTTTGTTAGGTTATGAATACTCGATACGAGTTATAGGAAGTGTTAATTAGATGAAAATATTATTTCTTGTTATGTAATAAGGTGCCTTCTAAGTGAGTTATACGTAATTTGAAAAAACAGTACTATACAAAAAACAGAGACAACATCTTGAAAAGAGAAAAGCAAAGGTATTCAACTGACAAGGTGTATCGAGATGCAAAAATTGATAGTGACAAACAGCGTTATTATAAAGATGTAGTCTATAGACATGCCAAAATTGAGACAGCCAAAAAAAAGAGTAAGGAACGGTATGACAATGATGAAGATTACAGAGAAGCGAAAATTGAGACAGCCAAACAAAAGAGCAAGGAACGGTATGATCCGGGCTGCAACGGTAGCTAGCAACCTAGTAAGAGACAATCACGTCCAATGTTAAGAAATATAAAAACCCATAACTCCTAAAAAAAGAGTCAGATAAATAACTTAAAATGTTAAAATCAGTTTTATTTTTGGTTCGGATTAACGATAAAGATTACCGAAACAAACATCAGAAAAATTTGCTACCAGAATAATGGGTAGATACTTGGGTGACAAAAGCTATAATGAAAAAATTAAATTCTCAGCGAGGTTTTACCGAAGAATGCATAAGGAAAAAGGGAAAAATTACATTCAGAAGTACAAGAAGATGGCAAAAATGAAGGCTGATCTTCGTAAATTGAGAAACATTTTACGCATGTTAAACCAGGATCACAAAAAGCATTCAAAATTACAGTTTAAAATTCTCTTTGAAAGAGCGGATGCTGTTGAAAAGTCGACTAGAAATGCTTTGGCGAAACTTCATAGTAATATCCAAAAGAAATGTTGTCAGTTTAATGAAAAGCTTCCAAGGTATGGATTGGCAACTGCGTTTATAGATTATAGATGTAATGAAAAAAGTTCGACAACACAGTGAATATACGGAGGCGTACTTCTTAGAAAACTCGTTTATTAATTTTGGAAGGAGCAATTGTAGTCTATGCAGCAATAATAAAAATATATATACAAGCATACCTATCAACAGCGAAAAAAAAGCAATGTTTTTCAATTATGGCGAAAACGAGCCTGTTAGGGTTATTAGTATATATCTGATTCATTTTGGGGTGGGGGGGTTCAAACTGGGTAACCCCCCCCTCCTCCCCCTGGATACGGCCCTGATTATTAGACATTGCGTTTTTTGTTAATTTTACGCCATTTAAATGGTGGCAGACTTGTATAGGTCATTGTTATTATATCCATTTGAAATGAATAGTAATGATCAGATATGTACAGAAATAGCAATAAGAGCTGGAAAAGCCACGATTTCAATTAGTTTCGTCCTTCCAGATTGTGCAGAAAAGTGGAAAGAAAAAGGAAAGCTTGTTTGCCCTTAACATGAAAAAGAAACGGGGCATTAAAGCCGCGATTTCAATTAGTTTCGTCCTTCCAGATTGTGCAGAAAAGTGGAAAGAAAAAGGAAAGCTTGTTTGCCCTTAACATGAAAAAGAAACGGGGCATTGTCGAGGACACTGAACCAATGGAAGTTGAAGAAGTTAAAATTGAGGGTACGTAGAAATCTTAATTATTTGTGTTTTCACTATTTTAATTGTGAAATTACATTTGACGGCAAAAGAATTTTTCATATCAGTAGTCGTAAAAAACTGGGAAATAAAAAGGGTTTAATTGTAAATCAAATTAGAGAGAACTTGAGATTGCTGTTTCTGAATTATTAAGATCGTTTTTGGCCCCAGAGTCTTATCCAGGATTTTTGTTAAGGGGGGGGGGGAGGGTGCAAAAGAACTAAACAAAACACCTAAAAAAATTATTGATAGGCGCTTTTTGTTACGTTTTAACGAGTCGGACAATAATTTCAGAGGGGGGGTTAAACCCCATAATTTTTGGAACATGGCTTTGATTGTACAATACAAGTTTTGCTATCAGTTGAGGGTTGGACGCTGGATTGATATAAAGGAATGTTTCATCGTACCTTTTGTCCTACAGATGTCTCGACATTAAGCTGGTATAACTCTTTGTGGGCACAGCTGGAAGTTGTAATCGAAGAAAGTGCTTAATTTTGGCTTCAAAAAAATAATTTAGTGACGAATAGCATAACCTGTTTATTAAATTTTTATAGGTATAAGTTAAGTTCTGATAGAAGACTGTATATTGTTTAGAGGAAAAAAAGCATTGTCAGTGAATTCCCACTGGCATTTCTAATTGAAAGTAGAACTATCTGATTCTTTCTAAAAAGTTCCTTGAATCAGAAAAAACCTTTCAATTTCCTATCCTAGGCAGCGCTTGCGCTGCCTAAGTAAAGAACAATGTTGGCACAAGTTATTTATTTCTTTTTATCCAGTAAAGAAGGAGGCCATAGGAAGGTCGCAAGAAAGTGCCCTGATCTTAGACCAGGGCACTTCGTATTGAAGGAGTTGTCGTAGAAACTTTAAAAAAGGGCTCATTTGATTGGATATTGGAGTGGCGTGTGTCTTTTTTAATAGTCGAAAGTGATTGGAAGGCATCTAAAACCCCTTCCACACCCACCATTTCCCCAAACACACCCAATCAAAATTTTGAGATAGCCATTTTGTTCAGCGTAGTTAATTTCCAAATAGAAATTATGTTTTTGACACCCCCACAACCCTCAGGGCAAAGGTTTTAAGTTATGTTCTGAAGGCATATAAATTTTTATAGAAAGTGTTGTCGTAGAAACTTCAAGAAATGCTCGTTCGATTGAAAATTCAAAGGGCTAGTGCCCTTTTTAATAGTCGAAAGTGATTGGAGGGCAACTAACCTCCCTCTCACGCCCACTTTTCCCCCAAACACACCCAATCTAAATTTTGAGATAGGCATTTTGTCCAACGTATTTTAAAGTTCTGGAAATTATGTATTAGAGGATGACAACCCCCCCCCCACAGCCCACAGGGCAAGGGTTGTAAGTTATGCCCTGGAGGCATATAAGTTTTTCCTTATAAAAAGAGTTGTCGTAAAAACTTCAAAAAGGGCTCGCTTGATTGGAAATTGAAATGGCTATTGCCCTTTTTAATAGCCGAAAGTGATTTAAGGGCAACTAACCCCCTCTCACCCCTACTTTTTCCCCAACCACATCCACTCAACATTTTTAGACAGCCATTGTTTGAGGATCTTTGAGGATGATAACCCACCTCCGAGCCCTTGGGCCAAGGACTGTAAATTATGCCCTGGGGGCACATAAGGTTTTTATAGATAGTGATTTTGTAAAAATTTCAAAAAGGGCTCATCAATTGGAAATTAGAAGGGACTGTTCCCCTTTTAATAGTCAAAAGCGTTTGAAGTATAGCTAACAGCCCTCTCACACCTACCGTTTCTCAAAACACATGCAATCAAAATTTGAGATATTCATTTCTTTCGACGTAGCTAAAAAGTCTAGAAATTATGTTTTCGAGGATGAAACTCCCGCCACAGCCTTAAGGGCAAGGGTTGTAAGTTATGCCCTTCGGGTATATAAGTTTTTATACTATAGAAAATGTTGTCGTAGAAACTTCAAATAGGAATAATTCGATTGAAAATTGAATTGGCTAGTGCCCTTTTTAATAGTCGAAAGTGATTGAATGGCAAACAAACCCTCTCTCACGCCCATCATTTCCCCAAACACATCCAATCAAAATGTTGAAATAGCAACTTTGTTCAACGTAGTTGAAAGGCCCTCAGGTCTAGAGTTGTAGTTACGCCCTGCAGCATATAAGGTTTTTATAGAAAGTGCGTAGAAGCTTCAAAAAGGGCTCATTCGACTAAAAGTTGAGAGGGCTAGTGCCCTTTTTAGTAGTCGGAAGTGATTGGAGGGCAACTAACCCTCCTCGTTTGCCCACCATTTCCCCAAACATGTCCAATCAAAACTTTGAGATAGCAATTTTCTTCAACGTAGTTGAAAGCTAGTTTTTTAATTTATGCCCTGGGGCTTATATGATTTTTATTGAAACCGTTGTCCTAGAAACTTCAAAAGGGCTGATTCGATTAGAAATTAAAAGGGGTAGTGGCTTTTTCAATAGCTGGAACCGATTGGAGAGCCCCTCTCACGCCCATAATTTTCCCAAACACATCCAATCAGTATTTTGAAATAGCCATTTTGTTTAATGTAGTTGAAAGTTCTGGAAATTAGGTCTTTGAGGATGACAACCCCCTCAGAGCCCTCCGGGCAAGAGTTTTAATTTATGCCCTTGGAGCATATAAGGTTTTTATAGAAAGGGTTGTTGTAGAAACTCAAAAAGGGCCCATTCAATTGGAAATTGAAATTGCCCTATTTAATAGTCAAAAGTGAGTGGAGAGTAATTAACCCCTCTCTTACGCCTACCATTTCCCCAAAAACATTCAATCAAAGTTTAGAGATAGCCGTTTTGTTCAACGTAGTTGAAAATTCTGGAAAATATGTATTTAAGGATGACAAACCCTCCAGATTCCCAAGGGCAAAGGTTGTAAGTTCTGCTCTGGGGGCAAATAAGGTTTTATAGATAGAGTTGTCGTAAAACTTCAAAAGAGGCTCATTCAATCGGAAATTGAGAGGGCTATGGCCCTTTGTAATAGTCGAAAGTGATTAGAGGGTAACTAACCCCTCTCTCACGCCCATCATTCCTCCAAACACATCCAAACAAAATTTTCAGATAGCCATCTTGTTCAACGTAGTAGAAAATTCTGGAAATTTGGTTTTTGAGAGTAACACCCCCCCCCCTGAGCACTCAGGGAAAGGGTTGTAAGTTATGCCCGGGGGGATCTAGGATTTTTATTAAAAGCTTTTGCTGTAGAGACTTCAAAAGGGCTCATTTTAAAAGGACTTCATTGAAAGGCCTTGAAAGGTAATTGAAAGGCCTAACGCCCTGCTTAGTAGTCGAAAGGTATTCGAAGGCTTGACATTTTATAGTAAACATCGATGTGGATAAAATGTATTGTTATTTTTTTTTTTTTTGTTTCGAACAGAGCATTTCGTATCGAAGGAGTTGTCTTTGGAACTTCGAAAAGGGTTCATTCGATTGAAAATAGAAAGGGCTAATAATCGAAAGGGATTGGAGGGCAAGTAGTCCCCTTCCCCCGCCCACCCACCCTTTGCTTACTTTGTTTAAAAACTAAACGTTTCCTTAAGATTAAATCAAAATGCACTGAGTTAATGCTAATTCCCAGTAAGGCATCTCAGCATTATCTCAAGAACGATTGAGGGTATGATTTTCAAACTTTCGGGGCTACTTCTGCTCTTAAAATTTAACCAAATCAAAATAGCGTAAGTGTATCCAAACTATCAAAGAAAGTAAACAGATTTTTTTTTGCGGATGGTATCAAGTTTTCTATTTCAGGTCAACTAAAGGAGGTATGAAACTAAATTAAACACTACTATTCGTGTCCAAATTTTTAAAAGTGTGTATTTTGTTAAAAATTGCTGAAAATTTTTCTCCAGCATACAAATAGCAGGCCAAACTATAAAGTCTTAAGAAAACAAAAAGATTTAAAGAATTATTTTCTTTTTCCCTGAAAAGACTATGTCAACATAAAACGAACAGAAATTAATTAAAAAACTTTTTCCACAAAATAAGTTTTTCAAAGAAAAGTAAAGAACCCCATTAAATCACAAATGAGCAAAAATAAAATAAAATAATCTACCAAGCATGAAAAAATATTGATAGTAAAACGTGCATAAACAGGAACTGTTATATTTTTTATACGTAATTGTTTTATCCAGTTGAAGAAACATATTTTCAACTCTCTATTACAATATTAAAAAACTCTATTCACAATTATCAATAACAAGTATTAACAGTAGTAACAGTAGCTATAACAAAATGTCAATAAAAAAAACAATCGTCAATAATTGAGAAAATTAATAATAACTTTAAGACCTTTCAACAATATGTTTCCATTACAATATTCTCTGTACAATATTTAAACTCTGTTAGCAATTGTCCATATCAATTTTTAATAGCAGTAACAATGGCAATTCAATTCAATTACAAGATCTCTATAACAATGATAATCGACAATAATCTGAAAACAATTGATGAATCAGTATTTATTCTGAGTTCAAAGTGAATGTATCTGTTATAAATGGGATGTTTTATTAACATTATCAAGCCAGTAAGCTTTTTCAGTGAATTCTAGTCCCAATGAAGCTAGTTAGATTTCGCAAAATTTGTCAAAGGATTATAGTTCCTGACCTACAATAAAACCTCTGCTTAAACTCCTAACTTAGTTTCTGGACATTTATTTATAATTTGCGAAAGTGGTCTGAATTCTAAATTTTTTCAGTGATAATATTGAAGATTAGCCATCAAGCAGTGCGATTTTAAATAAAAAGGACATCTGATATTTAGATGCATTTACGCTACAATTGAGGCGGGGAAAGAAAAGTAAGCAGAAGATGTGTGTAGGGTTGTTAGCGAGAGCCGTGGTACCCGCTGAGCTTGCCCCTTAAATTGCGGAAACAATTGCGAAGTAAGGAAACAATTTCCTTACTTCTATCGCAAGGTAACCAGAGAAATATTGAATATATAGTTTAACCCGTAAATATCTGTCTAGAATTTGATACTATAAATTATCAAAGAAATTGGTGAATGAATGTTGGACTTAATCCAGATAAACGAAATGAAAACTGTTCTAGTATTGAATCCAGTTTTAAACTTTGTCTCTCGATGCATGACAAAGAGTATTAAGACGGAGATGTTCGTTAACAAAGGAATGGAGTTTTTTTATCATGCCAGTATTATGGAAGCAAAAAACTGATATGGACTTACTATGAGAGTGAACTCAGATACGACGAACGATTACGCGAATGCAAAAATGACTGTGATAACTTGACGGATATTGCGAAAGCAATATGGCGCTGAGCTAAGGACAGTAAAGAGCTTCCGACTTTCGTTATTCTTGAACCGGAGTCTGTTCTCGCGTGTGGTGACGAAATTGCAGTCTGTATTACTACCAATGTTCCTGTTTATCGCTCGGTTGTCGTGACGAATATGCCTCCTGAATTAGACGATCCAGGAAAGCGTAATGCCTTTATAACAAGCTTGGCACCGGGTGATATAACATTAGCGGATGCAGTGCTCAGGCGGAAGGAATGACAACTGTCAGTATCTTCGAAGCAGGCAGCAGAAAAAGTCTCGGCTGGCCTCAAAAGTAACCGTATAATCGAAAATTGACTTGTTAATTCCCAGTTCATCGGTATAGTGAAACTTCTCCCTAGCAACGTGACGGAGGACCTCCTGAAAAGTCTGTCGAAAGACTTTGAAAATGCAATAAAGTGTGGCAATTCGCAAGCGTTTAAAATGTATTACCCCTCTAAAAGTGCATTGTCTGCTGCCTTAACAAACACGATTAAAAATGGTTTCGAACTTTTCCGTCTAGAGCAATTTTGCTTTTTACCTCGAATATGTTAACGGTGTCATAATGTGAGGCACATAGCGACTGACTGTAAGGAAGCTGAAACTTGTAGCCGCTGTGGAGAAACTGGCCACACAAGCTCCCCTGAGAAGCCTTGTCAAAATCCTACTCTGTGCCTAAATTGGAATTCGACTAGGCACATATGTTATTTCTATGCCTGTCGTTATAACTGAAAAAACTTGAAAGATGGATCACGCTCCCAAAATGTATAGTATTCTGTCTTGGAATATAAATGGGGAAGCACTTGAGAAAACAGTTCTGCTTGATACTTTGAGCCTTACTAATGAAATAATTTGTATACAAGAGCACCTGCTTTCCGAGGACAATACTAACTTGCTCAAGTTCACTCCAGTGTTTTATTCGGCCACCTGAACGTGTGAAATCCAGAGGTCGGTCATCTGGGGGATTAGCCACTTTGTTGAGAAAGTCTCTCCAGACTGAACTTTTAGCATCAAGTAAACACTTCCTCGCTCTTAAAGTTTGCGATACTGTGATAATAAACGTCTATCTTTCTACTAATTATAGATCTAGCCTCTCGGACAACAAGTTCACGGCTGCATATAATCAGCTAAGCCGTTTCATGAAGGCTCAAACTCCTATGAATACAAAAGTTCTATGAATAGGGGACTTCATCTGTCACCAATTTAATACCGAGTCTGAAAGGTATAGGTTCCCTTCCTGATCAGTTAAATGTCGTTGATAAGAACAAAGCTTATACATTTATCAGTGTTGCCTACACCGTTTCTAATCTTGACCATGTGTTAACGAACTTCCCGGTGAGTGACGGAATAAAAGTTGCAGCTGATTGTTCATACTCTGACCGTTTGCCTTTGTCATTGCCAATAACACCGGGCTGTCCAAAGTTATTGGGTCCGTGCAAATCCCATTGGAGAGTATACAGTGACTGGAAACAAGTGTCGAATGATCTCTTTGTGGTTACTTCTGGCGATATCGTAAAATAAAAGTTCCCTTCCATCTGCTGCAAAGAAATGCAAACTCGTATTGCAGTGAAAGGGAAATACATCTGCAGTTAAACCTGTACTGTGCAGAAATACCGCATGCTCTGAGTATGGCGGGGAGTGTAGCAGTTTCGGTGAAGTGCGTCCGTAATAGATCGCAGAAGAAAGGGTGCTCTAGAAATCTGGATCTAGCGGCGGCTTGTCCATTCGCGAAGTTATGGCTGAAAGTTTGGCATGATAGCAGGAAGCCACGAAGTGGAATAGTGAACGAGATTCGAATCCATACTAAACGAAAGTTCAATAAAGCGTTAGATGCCCACCGTTAAACCCCCAAAGAAAATTTTTTGCAAAAGCTCAATAAGAATCCGAACCTTATTTGGTCGCGTCGGTCTAAGCCTGAATAAGCTAAGCCTACGTCTAATATTTCTGTTAATCAGTGGAGTACCTACTTTGAGTCCGAATTCAAATCGCCATATCCAGTTTTGCAGTCTAATTACGACAATGAGCTGGTTTCTATGCTTACCGATACCTTCGACTACTTCTCAGAGTCACCGGTTTTATTTTGCCAGGCTGGTAAAAAGCTGAAAAAGGTATACTCAAAAGGCTGCGATAGTATTTGTGCTCTACATCTTTCTTTAGGAGGTTATATTCTTTACCGTCACATAGCCCTTCTGTTTCAGATGATTTTGACACAAGAGATAGTCCCGAGGTGCTTTAGTGTACCTCGGGATGGTTCAATTCAATGGTTATCTCGATATTAAAGAAGGGGAAGCCAGGCGTTCAGCCTTCTTCGTATTCGCCAGTAACGATATCTTCGGTATTTTGTAAACTATTCGAGATTGTTTTATTTGATGAGATTTATGATAAGTGTGATATGTCTCCAAACCAGTTTGGTTTTCGAAAAGGCCTAAGGTGCACCCATGTACTTCATCCTCTTGGTAACATATTACTTGATGCTCATCTCTCGCAAGAAATTTGGATCTTAGATCAGTATGATATCAGGAGAACTTTAGACTCTGGGATTCATGCTCAGATTTTGGTTAAGTTTTGTAAGCGCTGCGTGCGTTATTCTATTGTAAGGTTACTACGCGAATTATATAGGAACCTCAATCTTCGTGTGTATTTGCAAGAGGCTGAGCTTAGTGGGGAGATATCCGTACATAAGGGAATTAAGCAAGGGGCTATAACGTCTCCGACTTTGTATAATAACAGTCTTAATGATGCACAATAGGTTATTTCTCCGCGTTATATTTGCAAGCATATTGACTTGTCACTTCTGGGTTTTGCAGATGATCTTTTAAATCTGTCTCGGTTGCTTTCTTCATTAGAAAATAATTTCTCGCGTCTTGAAAAAAGATATTCTGATATTGGTTCGTAGTTTAATGTACAAGTCTGCTGTTTTGTTTTTTAAGTGCCCTGAAGATAATTATACAGTCAGGCTTGGTGGGATTACCCTAACACCGTCTAGTCATATTACATACCTTGGCCTGCCGATTGGTCGTCATCTTCGTGAGACCCAGTCTTTGCTTATTGAACACCTTTTAAAAAAGTGGGCCTCTTAGTGCCGTGGAGGAGGTAATTCAGAATTACGTGAAAAAACTGGAGTTCCTGGATCACGAGTGGGCTCCCCTTCTCAAATAGTTATGTTATTATGTAGTTTCTTCTGTTTGTATTTTTTTTCTTGCCAGTTTTGCTTTTTCTTTCTTTTCTTGTTTGTGCTCTGTCTTTTTCTGTCGATTGTAAGACAGGTTATTAATGAAATAAATTCATTCAATTAATAACAACTCTAAG